>NC_083234.1:75168549-75419739 GCF_032191835.1 Heteronotia binoei
CCAAATGTACCATGCTCATCACAGGGTTAGTTAGTGCTTTAAACCACCTCTGGTACATTTTCTCCTTATGTGGTATATCAGTGAATGTCCAAACAAAAAAAAAACTGGAAAGATAAAAATGGTTTTATTAAAAAAAAGGAATGAGAGTTGAGGTTCTACTTAAACCACAAGTGTTGTTGTTACACTATGCCTCAGCAATCCCCAGAAAATTTTGTTATCATTTTGTTTTTGTGTGAGAGAGAGTGAGTGTGTGTATGAGTGTGTGTGTGAGAGAGAGAGAGGGACGGAGAGAGAGACAGACAGAGACTAATTCGACCCTATGAATTAGTGCAGGGGTGGCCAACGGTAGCTCTCCAGATGTTTTTTGCCTACAACTCCCATCAGCCCCAGCCAGCATGACTGATGGCTGGGGCTGATGGGAGTTGTAGGCAAAAAAACATCTGGAGAGCTACCGTTGGCCACCCCTGAATTAGTGACCTCCAAAATATCCTATCCTTAACAGCCTTGCTCAGGTATCACAAAACGGAGGGCGTGGATGGAGTCAGTTCATCTCAGGTTGAATCTCTTTTCCCTGAGAGCCAGTTTGGTGTAGTGGTTAAGTGTGCGGACTCTTATCTGGGAGAACCGGGTTTGATTCCCCACTCCTCCACTTGCACCTGCTGGAATGGCCTTGGGTCAGCCAGAGCTCTGGCAGAAGTTGTCCTTGAAAGGGCAGCTGCTGTGAGAGCCCTCTCCAGCCCCACCCACCTCACAGGGTGTCTGTTGTGGGGGTGGAAGGTAAAGGAGATTGTGAGCCGCTCTGAGACTCTTCGGAGTGGAGGGCGGGATATAAATCCAATATCTTCTTCTTCTTCTTCTGATGCCTTCCAACGTTTCCTAGTAATACCTGAATTTGATTACAGCTGCCAGAGTGATCTTTGCTAGGCAAGGGAGGCAAGACACCATCCCTTGGATACGGCAGTGATTTGGAAAGATAAAAGGACTCGCGTTCTGCGATTCTGCTTTGAAAAAAGGACGTTACCAATCCAGATGCAATCTGATATTCAAACTCTACATCACACAAAGGCAGACGGATTATAAAAGTATGTTTTCTTCTGCTTCTTTTTTTTTCGACTGACAGGTTTGTAAACAGATCGTGCTGACTTATGAAGTCTTTGATTATTGGTTTACCTGGCTGTTTTACAGCTTTCGTATATGATTTCAAGATGTGCTTGTTTACCATTCAAAATACAAACTTGCTTTGCTAAACTCTAGAACTGCTTCTCCCTTTTTAGAGGAGGCCAGGAGAGCAAACTGCTGGTCTTGGATGGGCCAACCAGTCCCCTCTCTGCCCACCTGCTCTACGTCTGTCTGCATCTGAACCAAGCAAAACCCTGCCCTTCTTTAGACAACTATACCTGAAATACAGGGCTTTTTTGGTAGCAGGAACTCCTTTGCATATTAGGCCACACCCCCTGATGTAGCCAATCCTCCAAGGGTTTACAGGGCTTTTTGCGCAGGGCCTACTGTAAGCTCTTGAAGGACTGGCTACATCCGGGGTGTGTGGCCTCATATGCATACACAAAAAAAGCCCTGAATATTATAACCTGTTTGTCTCTAATCACAATCTCACTTCCAGTGATTTCTGATTCTGCCCCATAGTATCAGGCCTACGTAAGCTTGCGATTATCCTCCCACTTGTGCAGATTTCCACTGCAGTTGTTTCTACCAGGCCAGAGAACGAAAACAGTGCCCAGGGCAACCTCTGCTCACCAAACAATTACAGGACAGACGAGAGAGATCATTAGCTGAGCCGGGGGCTGCGGTGAATTTGCAAGAAGCAGCATAATCAAATTGAAGAGCATCAGAGCAGAGAGAACGGACTGGTGTCCAATGGGCGCAGCGCCGGTGAGCTTGCAAGCAACGATTACAGAGGCCACAGTTTGCAACTGGGTCTGCAATTGATTTTGAGAAGGTGGGTGAAATACCTAGAACTCGGCAGACAGGGAAAGGGCTACAGATCCATACACCTTCACGGCTGTAGCTGCAGACAGGGCTGGCCCTGCCCCTAGGCAAACTAGGCAATCGCCTAGGGCGCGGCACAAAATTGGGTGCCTCTCCATGTGACTTGTTGACATTATTGGTGTGGGGGGCACCAGAAGTTACCCTTGCCTGGGATTCCAGACAGAGTCGAGGGCCGGCCCGAGCAGCCCGAGCAGATGCTGATAATCTACTTAAATTCTGCCAGATATTTAAAGTATATTTGTCTAATTTCATTTTGCATAACTCCGCCTCCTTCTGCTAGTGAAATGGGGAAGGGAAAACGAAGAGAGAGGATGCCTCAGCCACCCCAAGCTACTGGGCATCTCCAAATGAACCTTCGGGGAGCTACACCGAGAATATCTCCATAATATATAGGACTGTTGTTGTTTTAATTGCGTTGTATTGATTTTATTGTATGTGACTGGTTTTATCTGGATGCAATTCACCCTGAGCCCACCTGGGAAAGGGCAGAATATTAATTTACCAAATAATAATAATAATGCCCCCATAATCCACGCTATTCAGAAAAAGGCAATCATATTTGGAAGCTGAATTCAGCTTCCGTGGTGGGATTGCAACACAACGCAGCCTTCCGAGTAGGAGTCGTTCTACAAAGCTCTGCGGGTGGCTATGCAACCCACGTCTCTCCGTTTTAGAGAGGTCCTCCTTGTCGTAGGGTTATGTTTCCTATACATTAAGTTAATGGACTCCGCAGCACTGCAAGCCTACTGCGGAATTCATTAGAAAACAGCACGATTGTCTCAAGTTTCTAAAAGGGCACAGTTGTGCTTCAGCCAGAGAGGATTTTGTTGCATTATAATGAAGCCGCCCATGGAACTGGGGAGCTGGGAGAGCCCGCCTGATTAGGCCCAGCAGCAACAAGAAATGTGTTACTACCAGACCTGTAAAGAGTTATTTTTACTTTTAAGCTCCACTACTTCACGGCATTTTACAAACCAAAGAGGCCAACCCTGACTTTAAAAAGGAGCTTACAAGTTCAGCCGGGACAACGGTCTCGATTCTCCCGCCACACGCAAAGTGTGCTTTCCCTGCCCACTCAGCACACCCACATATGAAGTCACCAGATGTCCGTACGTGGGTGCAATATTTGGACAGAGCGCAGAAGCTGGTATGTGGAGGTTTGAACAGAACAACTCATATGCTGGAGGGGAGGGGAGGGGAGGGGCAGGAATGGATAGCACAATTTGAGTTAGAATGCATTAGATTTTACGCACGTACACACTAATGAAAACGATACACAATCAGTGGACACTCAGAGGCCTTGGAAGAGAGACAGGTCTCCTAGATGGGTGGACAAGGAAACTATAACCTTGCTCCTTTATCATGTGGAAGAAAAGGAGGAGAGCAAGCATGTGCCATTTAAACCAGGCCACTATTCACAGAAGCACTGAACAGCACATGAACACACAAAGCTGCCTTCTACTGAATCGGATCCTGGGTCCATCCAAGTCAGTATTGTCTGCTCAGACTGGCAGTGGCTCTCCAGGTCTCAGGCAGAGGTCTTTCCCATCACCTGCTGCCCAGTTCTTTTACCTGGACAGGGGTGGCCGAACTGCGGCTCAGGAGCCACATGTGGCTCTTTTGCACATATTGTGCAGCTCTCGAAGCCCCCACCATCCCGTTTTGCCTGCCTTGGAGAAGGCCTTTGTCTCTTTAAATCACTTCTCCAAGCCAAGCCAGCGGCTCGGAGAATTCATTTAAAGGTCGTTGCTTCCTCCCCTCTCCCATCTATTGGCTTGCCTGCTTGCTTTCCTGTCTTGTGGCTCTCAAAACATCTGACATTTATTCTATGTGGCTCTTACATGAAACAAGTCTGGCCCACCCCTGTACTTGGAGATTCCAGGGATTGAATCTGGGAGCTTCTGCATGGAAAACAGAGGGCTTTACTACTGAGCCACAACCCCTCCCCACACAGTGAAGTTTTGTCTTTGAACTGAAAGCCACAGAGCTACTTCCAGCAGAACCCGGACAGCACAATACTGCAAAGCGGTCTGAACTGGGGAAACGGCAAATGCATCTGAGGATGGCGTGCTCTTTTTCTGTCCTCTGCCAACCTCTCCTCTGCTGGCCCTTTTCCCCATAGTGCAACAAGCATGTTTGGAATCCCAGCACAGGGGCATATCCAGATCTGCCAAACTTGCCGTTCTGACCTAAACCGTTTAGCCTGGGCATTCAGGGAAGACAACCAGAGAATCATATATGGTAATGCTGGGTGGCCAGTCCTGGAAAGGTTTTAGAACTCAAACTGCACAAGTGAAGGGGGTCTGCAGAAAAGTGAGCGACCCAAGCCCAGCACCGCATCACAGCCACCTAAATTAGGTGATAATTAAAGCAACTTGCATGTATTTGAGAGAAGCCGTGTGGATTGCAGATTTGAGACCGGCAAGATTTTCAGGGCCCAAGCTTTGGAGAATCAAAGCTCCCATTTTCTACTCATGTCTGACAAAGGAAGCTGTGACTTTCAAAAGCTTTAAATCATTTTTGATTCTAACTTCTGCTTAAGGCAAGATGGAAGATGACAGACAGATGGATGACAGACTCTCAAAAGCTTATACTCCAAAAGTCTTGTTTGTTCTCTAAGATGCTACTGGATTTGAATCAGCTGCATAAATTATGCAGATGAAATAAAATGAACACCAAAGCGTGTTATCAACTGGTTCACTCAGCTCAGCATCACATACTTTTGACCAGCAGGCTGCCGAGGGTTTTGGGCAGAGAAAGGTCTTCTTAACACTTCTGCTACCCAACATCTGTAAACTGGAAATGCTGAACCAGGAACCTTCAACACACGAAGGCTGCTCTCTTGGCTCCTTCTGACCTCAACTGCATGAGATCGGCTCTGCTGGTGTCAGAAGTGGTTTCTTCTGCGGCCAAAAACTGATTCATGAGTCAGTGAACAGAACCAGTCTTCAAAGAGTTACGCTAGCTCTCTCTCCTCAGTGAAGTTCCATGGCAGAATGGGGATTCGAACCTGGGTCTCGAACATCTGACACTAACCACTATCTCCACAATAGTTCTTCACCACACCAACTTTACCTCATTAAAAAAAAAAACAACTGTGTGTGTGAAGTGCCATCGAGTCATTGCCAGCTTCTGGCCAATCTATGAATTAATGCCCTCCAAAATGTCTGATCATTAACAGCCTTTGTCAAGTCTTCAGACTGAGGGCCCTTGTGGCTTCCTTGACTGACTCCATCACCTCCTGTTGAATCTTCCTCTTGTCCAACTGTCTTTAATTTTTCCAAGCATTATTGTCTTTTCCAGTGAGTCTTGCCTTCTCATAATGCAACCAAAGTACAATAGCCTCAAGTGTAGTCATTTTAGCTTCTAGGGAGAGTCCAGGCTTGATTTGATTTAGAACTGTACCTAATTTTTGTTTTTTTAATCCAATTGGTCTCCAGGGCAACTTGGAATCAGTGAAAAGATGGCATACCACAAAGAACTACATTTGGCAGAAATAAAAGAAGAACTAATCATTATCAAATAGAAGTCCATCAGTAAACAAATCTCCAAGTTAAAAGCCCCAAGTCTGTGATCACCGTCTCTTGTGACTTGCTGCTTTATTCAGCAATGTGTTCTGGGTCTGAGCAATTCAGGCCAGCTCTACCAGGTTTGAGCAGTTTCTCGGCCCTCTTACATTACTGCAATCCAGCAAGGTATTTACTGCTTTTCAGGAACAGCTGCTGGGTTTCATCTGAACTGCACAAGAGGAGGCTGGCCCAAAACACCAGCAGCAACAGGAGAAAAGACCAGTGCCTTCAACAGCAATGCACTGTGCTCTAGATCAGGGGTGTCAAACTCATTTGTTATGAGGACCAGATCTGACATATCGGGCCAGGCTGTATATGTACTTATTTAAGATTAGGTAGCAGTGATATAAAGAGCCCCGTGGTGCAGAGTGGTAAAGCTGCAGTACTATAGTCCGAACTCTCTGCTCACAACCTGAGTTCAATCCCAGCGGAAGCTGGGTTCAGGTAGCCAGCTCCAGGTTGACTCAGCCTTCCATCTTTCCAAGGTCGGTAAAATGAGTACCCAGCTTGCTGGGGGGGAAGTTAGATGACTGGGGAAGGCAATGGCAAACCACCTCGTTAAAAAGTCTGCCGTGAAAACATCGTGATGAGACGTCACCCCAGAGTCGAAAATGACTGGTGCTTGCACAGGGGACTATCTTTACCTTTAGCGGAGATATAAACTTTATAAAGGACACAGACACAATTAAAGGTATTATTTTTTTAAAAACCTTAAAATAAAACATGCTTAAAACATTAGCACTCATTGGTCTTAAGGGTGCTTTCTTTGCATCGCTCCCATGGAATCCAGGGAATTGCCAAAGGAAGCTCTGGCTCTTTCCTTCCTTCCCCAGGGAACTGGGGGGGGGGGGGGAGAGGGGAGGAGCCTCAGCCAATAGAAGGAAGAGAGGCTTGGCTCAGTAGCTCAGTAGCAAAGCAAGCTCTTCTTCCCCAAGGGAGGAGCCTCAGACAATGGCGAAAATAGAGGCTTAGCTCTGTAGCTCCTGTGTGATTGAGCAAGCCTTGCAAAGCAAGCTGTGATGCAGCAGGAAGCAAGAGAGAGGGAGAAGGAAGCAGATGACAGCCAATTGCTCGGGGGCCTGATAGGAGCCTTCTGAGGGCCTGGTTCAGCCCCCAGGCCGCATGATTGACACCCCTGCTCTAGATCTTCCAGTATTTACTTAGAAAAATGATTCCAGTTCTGTCTGCTCTTCCTACCCTCTTTCCTGTGAATATACCAAGCAACCCTGGGGAGAAGAGAGATCTGTCATTCCCTACAGATAACACTGAGGAGAGATTGCCTTTCCTTGATTCTCCAAAGCACCATGCAAGGTGGACCAAGAGCCAGCCTGCCTCTGACTTACCATAGGGAGTCCCTGGGCCAAAGTCGTTGGCTGCCTCGATCATGTACTGCGCCAGGAGCTCTCCATTGGTGACTCGAGAGGGCACTTTCCGGTCTAGCTTTTCATACAGGAATTCTTCGACTCTGGCACCTGGAAGACCAGACAGACCTTAAGACTAACACGTGTAATTACTTCAGCAGGCTTTCAAGAGCAAGCATGCACTCTGTCCAGTGCAGGAAGCGCTACTCTCAGTGAGCAAATGCATCCACACCCGGGGAAGAGGGGAGATTGTAAGGGAAGCCTGGAAATCTCACTATTCCAAGATAACAGGTGCATTATATTAAACTGCAGGGCACAAATGAAAAGAAGAGTCGGGAGAAAGACTAGAATCATTCCAATCTGAGTGGCCCACTCCCAGTGGATATGAACTGACAAAGCAAGGCAGGTAGCACAGATAAGGGCAGTTATTTTTGGCAGAGAAATTCTAACGGCCAGATCATCAGAGTCTTGTGGCACAACCAACGAGCATGCTGCAGCATCAGTTTGCATGAGCCAAAGCATACTTTAGTTGTTGTAGATTTTCCGGGCTGTGTGGCTGTGGTCCTGGCGTTGTGAGACCTGATGTTTCGCCAGCAACTGTGACTGGCATCCTCAGAGGTATAACCCAGAAAGCTGGAGTTCTCTCTGGGTCAAAGTGAGAAGAAGATGGCAGGCAGGTAATTTATATCTACTCAGGAAGGATAGCTCTAACCCATGAAAGCTCATGTCATAAAGCACTTATTAGTCTTTAATGTGTCACAGAACTGATTTTTCCCTTGGTGAGCTAGCCACTCCCAATCTCTATCGAGGCCAAGCCTGAAAGAGACATTCACATATGAATCCCCATGAGATGGTGTCTTCGGATCAGGGGTAGCAACCTTTTGTAATTAAAAGACAAATTATTTCAACACTCAAGGCAAGAAATCAATAAAGCCAGTACATGAAAGCCATTTGCCTAACTGAAAATATACATTACTGATCACTGACATGTTGATTAATACCCCATAAAAGTTCCTGCAGCCCAAACACAGGTTGTTGCAAGCCCTTTATCGGGAAGTGGGACACAAAATCATAAATATATACAGGAGTACCTGCAAGATTGTTTTAGCCAGGGGTCATTTCATAGAAAAAGAGGTGCTGGAGCTCATTAGCACAACTCATTTGCATATTCCACACATCAGACATCACTGAAAGGTGTACTGAACTATATTAGCTCAGCATCTACCTTAAAATGCTTCTTGAATTATGACTGTCATAATCAAACCTTACTCCCAGCATACTTTTTCAATTACTTTCTACTATGTGGCCACAGTGGCATGATGATTTCCATCTGTCTGCTTTATATGTTTTGGTTATTTTCCCATTTTTTTGAGAGGAAACTATTAGGAAGTTTGTCAAATCTTAAGAGTTCAGCAAAAATTCTCACAGGGGGTCTAAACAATGGAGCCCAGAAGCAAGTTTTTTTTTTGGGGGGGGGGGGGGGGTTAAGAAAGAAAGAGCACAACAAAATGCAGAGGTTCTGGAACTCTGCTCCTGTGAGCTCCTGCCCCAAATGAGGCCTGGTTTTAGCAAAGTTTGCACTTGGAATTCCAGGCAACTATTCACCTTTATCATTTCCCTTTCTGGAAAGAATCACTATGAAGATCCTTTGCTGGCGGCAGAAAGCGCTGTCAATTCACAGCTGACTTACGGTGGCCACCGTGGGGTGTGCAAAGCAAGAGACGTTCAGAGGTAATTTTGCCACTGCCTCCCTCCACATCCTGACCCTGGTATTACTTGGAGGTTTCTCATCCAAATACTAGCCAGGGCTGATCCTGCTGAGCTTCTGAGATCTGATGAGATCAGAGTGGCCTGGGATATCCACGTCAGAGTAAGAAGGCCTTTAGTTCCATAAAAGTCTTTGCCATTCCCTTCACATACCAGATATTCTTGCATCACATCTCCCCTCTCTAGAGCACTTTAAACAATCTCATTTTCTATGTTGGTTCCATAACCATCTTGCTATGGAGTCACAGGCTGCATGATGCAAGAAACTGATAACCCTCCGCCCACAGGATTCGCTTGTCCTTATTTTTCGGAATACCTCTTTCTAGAGATCATGGCTTTCTTATGCCTTCCGCTTGCCTGTCCCAAATTATTTTAGAGCTTTCTTATTGACCCAGTTAAATGTGCTAGCCACTTATCCTCTATTAATCATAAAAGAAATGCTTTTTTTTAATTTATGCAGCCATATTGGCGATAGCACATGTGGAGAAACGCCATCTGGGAGTGTTGGTGCTTCATCCAAAAAGGCAGGGATCAGTAAATCCATTCAGCCGGCTTTGTAGCCTTCCCCTCACTCCCCCCCCCCTCCCTTCCAGAGCCAAACCAACAACGCTAGGGGGAAAGTCTCCTAGAGAGGCAGGAAGGGCTGTTGTTCTTGCCATGTGCTAGGCAGGAAGAGTTTCTCAGTTGGCAGCAGGTGCTCGGGAAGGGAGGCTGCTGGCCTGTGGGCTCCGGCCTGTGGGGGAGGCCTGCTCAGGAAAATGAGGCCTCCAGGCAGTAAGGCAAAGTAAGTCATTCTCTTAGGCAGATCAAGTATAGACCAGGGACAGTACGATGCGTTTAAAAACCACCTTTATTTTGTTATGCTGTTTGCTGTGCTTTGCTGTGCGGTGCTGTGCGGTGCTAACTTTTTAAATGCAACTGTTTTTGTTTTGTGTTTTTCTTTTCCTATATTTTTCTCTTTTAAATAAATGTTTTTTCTGTTTTAAATGCTGGCAGTTAATCTCTGTACCACCTAGATCCCCAGACCGCTTTAGACCACGCTGTTTTTATAAAGGGGGCCCCGGGGAAGGGGGAAGGCATGCAGGTGGATAAGGTGCCAATCCTCCAGGGGTGCCCCAAAGAAGTGCTGAGGTCTCTGTGAAACCCAAGTGCAGGGTGGCAGAGGACCTGGAGGCCTAGCCTCACAGCTGGAAAGGGGGATTGGGAGTCCTGTTCCTCTCAATCTGAACCCCGGGACTGAGCAGGTGGTGGCAGCGCGCCCAAGGGGCAGGAGGAGAAATAGCTCCCTCCAGGAGTTGGCGACTCAATAGGGAGCTGACGGGACCGGGTCTGAAGGCAGAATCGGGCCGGTTCCGCCACACTTGGCGGCAGCGGTGGGATAAGAACAAACAGAGAACTTGATTGGCCAGGCATTTTTGCTTTTTGATACGTGCAAGCACCCAGAGGAAGCAACAGCGGTTTTGTTTTCTTTTCGGGTCAACTGGAGTAGGGAAAGTTTAGCTAGTTAGGATGGAGCGTGCTAAGAAACTGGAAATCCTGAAGATGACAAAGCCACAGCTCCAGGAAGAGTGCGCAAAGCAAGAGCTGGAGTGTGACAACCTGACTGTAGTAGATATGCAAGTCCTCCTGTTGGAGCATCTTGAGCATGCAGGGGCACCTGCAAAAGTGGCCCCCACCCAGTCAGAAGCAACCTTGCGGCTACAGTTGGAACTGGCAAGAATGCGTATCGAGGCGGAACGAGAGAGAGAGGAACGACAAGCAGAGAGGGATGCAGTCCGCAGACGGGAGGAACGAGAGAGAGAGGAACGACAAGCAGAGAGGGATGCAGTCCGCAGACGGGAGGAACGAGAGAGAGAGGAACGACAAGCAGAGAGGGATGCGATCCGCAGACAGGAAGAAGCAGAGATCCGCAGACGGGAACAGGAAGAGCAACGTCGCCATGAGCTTGAGGCGCTACGTCTGGAAGCTGAACTAAGCAAAGAGATCCAAGTCACCCCCAAAGACTTTGCAGTGTACAAGGAGGGAGAAGACCCCTCCACATACCTCTCCAACTTTGAGAGGGCAGCCAAACAGTGGGGGATTGCAGAGGAGGACTATATGTCTTACCTCTGTAGCAACCTGACTGGAGAGCTTTCAGCCATCTATTACAGCATGCCTATGGAAGATGGGGGGATAACTTTTGCAGCCTATAAAGCCACTGTATTTAAAAGGTTTAAACTGGGGCCAGACCACTCCCGAAAGCAGTTCAGGGGTTTGGCTCCACAAGAAGGTAAATCCTATTCTGAATGTGGGGTAATGAAGGAACAAACAGTTCCAGTGTTATTGGGCCGGGATTTGGTGGTTGGCCAGTACCCTATCAAGGCTGTACCCCGCAGCCAAACCCCCAGGGGAAGGTGGGAGGAGGGAGGCAACTTTAAGGAAGCCACCTCACCACCAACCAGGGAGGGGGAAATAGCCCAGGTTACTGAGGACGAAGAGAGGGCAGTCACCAAGGAGGGGGAGGGCCAGCCTGTCTCAAGCCCTGGAGTAGGGTGTTCCCAAGGGGAAGAGGGGTGTAGCTTTCCCCAAGTGCAGCAAGAGGCTGTGGATGTTCCTAGCAAGGAAAGGAACCTGTCTAGCATAAAGGATATGCAGGCTGAAGAGACCGAGGTGGAGAGTGGAGATTTCACAGGAGGTTCTGAGAGCAGCAAGGCTAATGGGGGCTCAGAGGAGCACATAGCTGAAGGCTTGGGGGGACGGGAGCGGTTCCAGAAGGGGGTCCGGAGTGGCCTTAGGTTGGAACCGGTTCACCAAGTAGCTGTGGATCAGGAAGTGGGATCGTCCGAGACGCTCTCAAAACAGGTCGTCTTGAAGCAGGGCAGACAGGAATCCTGGGAAGCTGTGGGACCTTCCAGGCAGGAAAGGGGTCAGTTTGGTAGTGCTGAAAAACCAACCGAGGGGACTGAGAACCCAAGCCAAACCCTCAGGGGAAGGTGGGGGGAGGAAGGCAACGTTAGGGAAGCCACCTCACCACCAACCAGGGAGGGGGAGGACCAGTCTGTCTCAAACCCTGCAGGAGGGTGTGCCCAATGGGAAGAGGGGTGCCAATTTCCGCAAGGGCAGCAGGATGCTGTGGGGCCTTCCAGGCAGGAAGAAGCTCAGTTGGTTGACACTGAAAAACCAACTGAGGGGGCGGAGAGCCCAGATCAAACTTTGGCTGAGTGTTCTGGAAACAGTGGGACTAGGGGTGGCTTGAAGGAACAGATGATAGGAAGTCTGGGGGAGCCAGAAATGTTCCTGTCTGAGGTTCAAAGTGACCCTAGGCTGGAAACACTGTGTGAGGTGGCAAGGGACCAGAAAGTGGAGTTCGCAGAAGCTGAGACAGGGGATAGGGTGTTGGCTTTCCTGCCACTTCATACTGGTGAACGGAAAGTGGAATGGGAGAGACCCCATGTGATTGTGGATGACCTAGACGATGCTACCTGTGTGGGGGCTATGGAGAAAATGGGAAAGGCAGTTCAAGTGGTGCAGGTGAATGTACCACAGCCAGTCTCTGCGAGGTCCATGGTGTTGCATAGAGGTAGGAAGGAAGGAGACAAAAAGAAGCTGGGACAGCAATTGTTTGGAGCACCAGAGGTAGTTTTCTGGGAGGACAGAGTGGACAGAGGGAACATTCCACCAATGAGGGATAAAGAGGCAACTGTGTGGGAACTGGGCAGTTTCCAACTTCAGATGTGGGGCCAGGAATTTGCTCCTTTGATGGGCCACTCACCCCAGCCACAGCAGCAACGGAGGGAGAGCACCAAACTCCAGAGGTGGTCCTGGGAGACGGAGGAGTACATCTTAAAGACTGGACATTCCTTCTGAATGCAGCATGCAACGTTTTGTCCAGAAAGGACATGAGCACCTAGGGTGCTGGACTTTGTGTATTATTGGAGAAATACCTGAATGTTTGTGTAATGTTTGTGTAATATTTTGGTTAATGGGTTTCTCCTTGTTTGTTTGGATTCTGCTACGGGGTCACCTCTGTAGGAGGCAACCCCTCCGGCTCAGAATTTAAGGAGGGGGACGTGTGGAGAAACGCCATCTGGGAGTGTTGGTGCTTCATCCAAAAAGGCAGGGATCAGTAAATCCATTCAGCCGGCTTTGTAGCCTTCCCCTCACTCCCCCCCCCTCCCTTCCAGAGCCAAACCAACAACGCTAGGGGGAAAGTCTCCTAGAGAGGCAGGAAGGGCTGTTGTTCTTGCCATGTGCTAGGCAGGAAGAGTTTCTCAGTTGGCAGCAGGTGCTCGGGAAGGGAGGCTGCTGGCCTGTGGGCTCCGGCCTGTGGGGGAGGCCTGCTCAGGAAAATGAGGCCTCCAGGCAGTAAGGCAAAGTAAGTCATTCTCTTAGGCAGATCAAGTATAGACCAGGGACAGTACGATGCGTTTAAAAACCACCTTTATTTTGTTATGCTGTTTGCTGTGCTTTGCTGTGCGGTGCTGTGCGGTGCTAACTTTTTAAATGCAACTGTTTTTGTTTTGTGTTTTTCTTTTCCTATATTTTTCTCTTTTAAATAAATGTTTTTTCTGTTTTAAATGCTGGCAGTTAATCTCTGTACCACCTAGATCCCCAGACCGCTTTAGACCACGCTGTTTTTATAAAGGGGGCCCCGGGGAAGGGGGAAGGCATGCAGGTGGATAAGGTGCCAATCCTCCAGGGGTGCCCCAAAGAAGTGCTGAGGTCTCTGTGAAACCCAAGTGCAGGGTGGCAGAGGACCTGGAGGCCTAGCCTCACAGCTGGAAAGGGGGATTGGGAGTCCTGTTCCTCTCAATCTGAACCCCGGGACTGAGCAGGTGGTGGCAGCGAGCCCAAGGGGCAGGAGGAGAAATAGCTCCCTCCAGGAGTTGGCGACTCAATAGGGAGCTGACGGGACCGGGTCTGAAGGCAAAATCGGGCCGGTTCCGCCACAGCACAAAAATGGAAAGCAGAATCGGCTCTCTCTAAATCTATGACATTTGAAAATATGGAATATATACATAACGGCTAATTTAATGGAAAGGAAGAAAAGGCTTCTAGATCCAGAAGCAGATGTATTCTTTTCTATCTGGAGAGCCAGTTTGGTGTAGTGGTTAAGTGTGTGGACTCTTATCTGGGAGAATGGAAATTTAATGGAAAGGAAGAAAAGGCTTCTAGATCCAGAAGCAGATGTATTCTTTTCTATCTGGAGAGCCAGTTTGGTGTAGTGGTTAAGTGTGTGGACTCTTATCTGGGAGAACCGGGTTTGATTCCCCACTCCTCCACTTGCACCTACTAGCATGGCCTTGGGTCAGCCATAGCTCTGGCAGAGGTTGTCCTTGAAAGGGCAGCTGCTGTGAGAGCCCTCTCCAGCCCCACCCACCTCACAGGGTGTCTGTTGTGGGGGAGGAAGGTAAAGGAGATTGTGAGCCGCTCTGAGACTCTTCGGAGTGGAGGGCGGGATATAAATCCAATATCATCATTTTCTTCTTCTATCTGGTACCCAGTACTAGAATACTTGCAGAAATATGGTGAGATCCCTAAAATGGTTACAATGCTTCATTTACTCTGCTCTGGTAAGCCCTCGCCTGGAGTATTGTGTTCAGTTTTGGGCACCACATTTTAAGAAGGATATAGACAAGCTGGAAGGGGTCCAGAGGAGGGTGATGAAGATGGTGAGGGGTCTGGAGACCAAGTCCTTTGAGGAAAGGTTGAAGGAGCTGGGCATGTTTAGCCTGGAGAAGAGGCAGCTGAGAGGTGATAGGATCACCATCTTCAAGTACTTGAAGGGCTGTCATATAGAGGATGGTGTGGAATTATTTTCTGTGGCCCCAGAAGGTAGGACCAGAAACAATGGGTTGAAATTAAATCAAAAGAGTTTCTGGCTCAACATTAGGAAGAACTTCCTGACAGTTAGAGCGATTCCTCAGTGGAACAGGCTTCCTCGGGAGGTGGAGGGCTCTCCTTCCTTGGAGGTTTTTAAACAGACAGGGCAGCAATGAAGATCCTGTGGATTTAGGGGGAGGTGTTTGTCAGTTTCCTGCATTGTGCAGGGGGTTGGACTAGATGACCCTGGAGGTCTCTTCCAACTCTATGATTCTAGTTATGGTAAATATAAAAGATTGTTATAAGTTTCTTTTTCTCTCTCCTACCTAAATACTAATATGCAAACAATTAGTTTTTGATAGATTTTATGCATGCTTTACAATACCTTCTCCTTCTGTAATTGCAGAAATTGCTTTATATTTATAACACACTGGATCTATATTATATTATAAAATAGAACGCTTTTAAAAAAAAAAGTGCAGGCCACCCATTATGAGCAGTAGATTAATGAGGACCCTTCTTCCAGAGCACACATGTGCTTGTTCTTTAGGGAAGATTGGTATGTTGGTGGATACATATTTTTACTGGAATCTCCCTTGCAAGCAACACTCAGGAATGGATTTCTAATGTACTATTTGAATATTTGTTTTACCTCACTATAAGAAAATCTCACTTTTATCTGATAAATCGCCTAATATGACTCTCACTGTTACCAATTTTTAAAATTGTTTGGGTATAAAAGCTCAAAGGCGATATTTATCAAAAAGGGGTATAATATGACTGCTCAAAATATTTGATCAAAAGAGCTTTCTTCAGAGGAGAGGCGCTAACCCTCAGTGAAAAACCTGACATAGGCTGTTTCCACACTGACACAAAAAGCCCCTCGTTCCCATTGCGGAATCAGCAGCAGGTGGGTATAGACAAGGCAGTGCCCACCAATGTTCCCTCTAAGCTGCAGAGTCTTGTGAGCAAAAATTATACTTTGTGAGCTACTGGTATTAAAGTTGTGAGCTCCTGAATAAATTACTTTGCTCTGGGGCCATTTTTCCCGAGCTAAGACAAAAATGTGTAAGCTGGAGGCTAAATATCTGAGAGCTAGCTCATGCTAACTCAGCTTAGAGGGAACCCTGGTGCCCACAACACCCACTGTCTCCCATTCCATTCACTGAATCCGGCGCACAAGTTCAAAGGCAGCCTGGCACCCCACTTTCCCCCTTTGGCCACTGAGCTGTGGTTCTAGCATGGCAGCCCAGGTGTGAAAAGGAGAGAAAAAAATTATAGGGCTGAAAAATGGAGCTTAGCTCCTGTCTCCCTGGGTTAGTGGCAAGCACAGCTTGCACAAGAAGCCACCTCACACTTCCCTGTTCAAACTGGATCACAGAAGGCTTTCCTTTGCTCCCATTGGAATGGGGAAGCCCTGGAGCCAAGCCGAGGGGTTCCAACTGTGGCTTGAGAAATTCCTGGACATTTATGTGGCAATGCCTCAGGACAGCAGAGTGGATAAACATATGGAGCAAAGTCCATCAGTAGCTATTAGCTACAACATGTATGCAGAACTCTCTGCGGGGGGCAGTGATGCTCTGTATTCTCAGCGCTTGGGGGGCAAGTGGGAGGGCTTCTGGAGTCTTGACCCTGCTTGTGGACCTCTTGATGGCACCCAGATTTTGGCCACTGTGTGACCCAAGAGTGTTGGACTGGATGGGCCATTGCCCTGATCCAACATGGTTCTTATTCTTATGGTTCTCATGTTCTTATGTCTGGGGCAGCGATGCTCTGTCTTGGGGCTTGTGGGGCGACAGTGGGAGGGCTTCTTGGCCCTGCTGGTGGACCTCCTGTTGGCACCTGCGTTTTGGCCACTGTATGGCCCAGAGCGTTGGACTGGATGGGCCATTGGCTTCTCTTATGCTCTAGTGCTCAGTGGGGGGTTCTTATGCCTTAGAGGTTGCCGCAGATGTCCCTTTTGGGGAGGGGCTAGGCAGACCAGATCAAGGAAGCCATCAAACTTATCCAGTTACCTCAGTTGCTGGCCTTTAGCCCATCAGAAAAGGGGAAAGATCCATTAATAGGATTATTCTCCTACAGAATTTAAACAGAGATCCAAGGCACTGCATCATTTTGTGTGTTTTTTTTAAATTATAAAAGTATGTATACAAAAAATAGGAAGCAAGTTTTAAGGAAAAAGCATGGACTGAAACGACTGCTGGCGGGGCAACAGTGCTCGTGGGCACTGTCTCTCTAGTTGATTCCATCTCCTCTTTCAGGTTAAAGTTCATAAAACTTTCCACACAGCTTCTCAGAACACCACAATAGGATGTTGTAATTCCACTGTCACACAAAAATTCAGAGTCACAAGACCAAACAGCATCCTGACTACACAAGATATCTGTTCTTCAAAAATGTAGGCAAAGGTCACCAAACTGAATCGAGCTGAAGTGAGTCTGTCAAAGTTCAATCTGGAAATCTTTTGAGGCCTGGCAAGCCTGCATGTATCACAAGAGTCTACCCTTCTAGCTGTGACGTGGATAGCCCAGGCAAGCTGGATCTCGTCAGATCCCAGAAGCTAAGAAGGTTGACTTTGGCCAGTACTTAGATGGGAGGCCTCCTTGGAATACCAGCAGTCGGGAGGCAGGGGTAGGTTTTATTCAGCCACCTCTTTGAATATCCTCCAGGCCCCCAGGAGGGGTCAGTCACCAGAGATCGCCATGACTTCCAGGTGCACACACACACTCACACACAAAATACAAAAATAAAAGAGAGTCTACCCCTCTGAAACCGCCATTTCCTCCAGCCGGTTTGGTGTAGTGGTTAAGTGTGCGGACTCTTATCTGGGAGAACCAAGTTTGATTCCCCACTCCTCCACTTGCACCTGCTGGCATGGCCTTGGGTCAGCCATAGCTCTAGCAGAGGTTGTCCTTGAAAGGGCAGCTGCTGTGAGAGCCCTCTCCAGCCCCACCCACCTCACAGGGTGACTGTTGTGGGGGAGGAAGGTAAAGGAGATTGTGAGCCGCTCTGAGACTCTTCGGAGTGAAGGGCGGGATATAAATCCAATATCTTCTTCTTCTTCTTCTCTAGGGGAAACTGACCTCTGTGCACCAGAGATCAACTTTAATTTCAGGAGAGCTCCAGGCCCCACCTAGAGGCTGATAACCCTAACTACAACCAGAAGGTTCTAAAAATGCAGAGGCATGCTGCTCTCCCACTTGGGGAGTGGGGAGGGATCACCACCCAGAAGCCGCCACAAATTAAGCTTAAACAAATGCTCTGCCATTTCAAGGCCAGCCACAAACAGTCTGACTGCCCCAGGGCTAACTAAAACTTGATCTTCAAGCCCCGCTTGTGCCAAACAGGGCACAGAACAGCACACTGAATGACAAACACTCAAGCGGAGTACAGTTTCCTAATTTTATTCCTTCATTCCAGTAACTAATAATTACTGATGTGATTCACACTAAACTGGATGAGAGTTTCCTCACCTGCCCACTCAAAATGACTCCTGGAAACCATCACTAAGGGCTCTTCCGCATTCTCGGCTTTATCGCTTGCATGTCCCCCCTATTGCTCTGGGGTGGAGGGAGTTGGGTTCTTTTCCATATGTGTTTTGCTCCCTCTAGTGGTCGATTCAATATTACATTGCTGTATGTTTGGCATTATCTCCCTCCAGATTTAAACTGCAGCAATGTAATATCAGATCGACCCCTGGATGGAGCAAAATGTGTGGAAAAGAAAAAACCCAAAGCAAGAGGGACACACAAGCTATGAGAAGAGAGCAGAAGAGTCCCAATTTTCAGAATCCTCCATAGTACCTCAAGAACGGAAGAATTTAAGAGCTGGAGGCAGCAGCTACTTTTCAGGGTTATTGGGAGCTGCAGTCCCAAAGTTTGGTCCTACGAGCACTACGATATGGAAGACTCTGCAAAGGAAATGAAAGGAAAGGTCCCCTGTGCAAGCACCAGTCATTTCTGATTCTGGGGTGACACTGCTTTCACAACGTTTTCACGGCAGACTTTTTTTGGGGTGGTTTTGCCATTGTAGTCAAATCCGAGCAATGTTTCGAAGATGATTCCGATCGGTGTGTTTTCTTGGAGTCATTAGATATTTTGGTATGCTTTCCGGACTTATGCTTACTGGGAGCCGATGCCACAGAAGCTGCCGATCGAACCACGTCCCTTTCTGCACTTAGGGAAGGTGGCGAAGTATGAGACCCGGAGTCGTGGAGCATCACAGGCCACAGAGAAGACTCCAAAAGGTGGCTTTTGAGTCGAGCATCGCGATTCTTTTTGGCCTGCTTTCCAAACTGGCTGCAATGGACACGTGTCGACTCTGTGGGCCTCCCCCCAAACAAAATAAGCATAAAGAATGTCCATTGGTAGAGGGAATTTTGGTCCCACACCGAATGCACTTTTTGGAAGTTGTTTTGCTGTCCTTCCCTTCCATACGCTCAGAGAGGGGGGAGAAGGGAGGGGGAGCGGTAAAGATAAAGTGATCTCTGAAGAATAACCTAACTTCAGGAATGTAGACCGTTCAATTTCCACATGGTCAATTGCAGCCAATCTGGATGTGGATGCCAAATTGAACCCTGCGTCAACACGTCTGGAACGATTTCTAGCCGGAGAGGTTGAGTGGTTGATAGCCTTTGGATAGATGAGAACCACAGGCGTCGTGGCCACCACGGGGCTACTAATATGACCCGTGCTTTCTGATGTTGTACCTGTCGAAGAAACCTTGATAACACCGGAATCGGGGGGAAGGCATACAGTAGGCCCTGAGGCCAACTCACTGTCAGTGCGTCCACCGCTGCCGCAGCCTGGTGAAAATATCTGGTGCAAAATATTGTTACCTGGTAGTTGTCGTGAGAAGCAAACAGGTCCATTATAGGTTGACCAAACTGTTCGACTATCTGCTGGAATATTGACGTCTTTAATCTCCATTCCCCTGGTTGTATGGTTGTTCGGCTGAGCCAATCTGCTTGCACATTGGCAATGCCCTTGATGTGTTCTGCCCTGATGGAAAGAAGGTGGTGTTCTGCCCAGTTGAATAATGTCTTTGCTTCCCTGGACAGAGCTGACAACCTCGAGCCCCCCTGATGGTTCAGGTAGGACTTTGCAGCCACATTGTCTGTTCTTACTAGTACATGCTGTTTCTGAACCTGATCGGTGAAGGATAATAGGGCTAGGCGTATTGCTCGTAGTTCCAATACATTGATCGGCAGTTGGGTTTCTGACAGTAACCATCGACCCTGCGTTGATATGTTGTCGAGCATTGCTCCCCAACCTGACAGACTGGCAGCTGAACAGCTGCATCTCTCTGGGAAGATAAACTCTCCTTTGTCGCAGATTGGAATCCCTGGACCACATCAGAGATTTTTTGACCTCTAATGTGACCTTGATCTGTGGATTCTGTTTTGTCATGATCTGGTACTGGTGAGGGCGGATTAACCTTTGTAACAGTCTCATATGTAATCTGCCCCACTGAACTGCATCTATGTTTGAGATGAGCAAACCCATCAATTTGGCTAAAGTCAATAACGGAGTGCGAGTGTTCCGAATGACTAAATTCAAGAGTTGCTTGGTTTTCTGTATCTTGTCGTTCGGAAGAAAGATAGAATTCTTTCGTGTATCTATAATCATTCCCAAGTGTTCCAACCTTTGTGTTGGTTCTAGAGAGCTCTTGGCTATATTTATAAGAAAGCCGTGTTCCTGTAGACACTGCATAGTTGCTTGGACATCCAACAGAGCTTTCCGGTTGGACACTGATCTGATCAGAAGGTCGTCTAGGTATGGATGAACGTGTATCCCCTGTTATCTGAGATGTGCCACAACATTTACCATCACCTTCGTGAATACCCTGGGGGCCTTGGCTAGACCGAAGGGAAGCGCTCTGAATTGAAAGTGTCTGTTCCCCACACAGAACCGAAGGAACCGGCGATGAGATAGCTGAATCGGAATGTGCAAATAAGTTTCCATGAGATTCAGTGAGGTGAGGAACTCTCCTGGTTGTAAGACCTCTGTGATTGACTTCAGGGTCTCCATACGAAAGTGTCGTAGATGAATGACTCTGTTGAGAAACTTTAGATCGAGTATTGCTCTCCAGTCCCCCGTTTTTCTTGGGAACCGTGAAGAATATTGAATAAACACCTCGACCCCTCCGATCTGTTGGAACGTGTTCTATGGCATTGATCTCTAAGAGATGTGTGATGGCCTTGTTCATTATAGATCTTTTTGTAGAGTTCTTCCAGATCGGGGACACCAGAAAACGTTCCGGTGGAATGCTTTTGAATACTATTGCATACCCGCATGACTCGATTTCTAATGTCCAGCAATCTGTTTGGGAAGCCTCCCAAGCCTCTTGAAAATATAGAAGTCTTCCCCCTACCGGAGTTTAAGTCCAGTCACGCCTTGTTGAATTTTGGCTCCCGGTCCTGCTTGTCTCTACGCTCTGAATTCTGCTTGTTGAATCTACGATTAATGAACCCTTTTCTGAAGGTTTGTTTTGGTTGGTTCCAGGATATCTTGTTTATCTGCATAGGATCTTGATCTGGCCAATGTGTGTGAGGAACAAAAGGACTGAGAGTAGAAGCTTCTTCTGTCAATCCTGCGAATCTTCCTTGGCATGGCTTTCTTTTTGTCTTTGGTTTCCACTAAGATCTTATCTAAGGCACTACCAAAGAGCTTTTCTCCTTGAAATGGATACGATATCACAATTTGTTTGGAATGGTTGTCTGCAGGCCATGCTCTAAGCCAGATGCCTCTTCTGGCTACTGCCCCTGACGCCAGACCTCCGGAACAGAAGGTGAGGGCATCTAGAGAAGCGTCGGCCGTGAACTCTGCTGCTTTAAGTAGTCTGGTGGTTCCCTCCATCAATTTCTTATTATTTTCTGGCAGCAATTGAGAGAGTCTCCTAGCCCAGACTATGGCTGCTCTAGATACAATAGACGATGAAGTACATGCCTTAATTGCCATAGTTACCGCCTCGTGTGATCTTTTTAGGGCTAGGTCAATTTTCTTGTCCCAATTGTCTCTAATGGAACCGTGCCCGTCTTCTGACACCAAACCCGGATTTTGAAGAGCCATCACTGGTGTGCCCACTACTGGAACCTGCAACACTTCGTTTGCAAAAACAGGCAAATTATATAACTTTTTTACAAAGGCAGGAGACTGTCGATTAGAGTTAGGTTTTCCCCATTCAGCTTTTGTCTCTCAAAGAATTGTGGAAAAGGGAAAACCTTGGTAGTGGTGTGTGAGCGTGGGAAAAACTCCCTATCCCCAGTAGTTTTATTCCTGGGATTGGTATCGGTACTGGGATTCTCCTCCCCAGAGGCAGAATCTTGGAGTGCCAGTGCTGCTGTGACCCTGGTTAACAAATACTGATAGTCATCAGCTTTAAAGCAGCAAACTGACTGCTCTGGGACACAGACATCCTCTATCTCCTCATCTGAAATAAAACTCTCTTGATCTTTGGATTGTGACTCCACATCCGACTGATTCTCCTCTGAATCTTCGTCTAACAATCTAGAGTTAGAGATCTCTTTTCTGGCTGCCTTAGTTGGCCAGTTCCGCTCTCTGGAAAGATTTTTCTCTGGGCGCCTTGAGGAGGAAGAAGGAGGGGAAGGAGATCTGGATCCCACTGACCTCATGCCCATAGCTCCTGCTGGCGCCTGTCTGGCGAAACGCACGCTAAAAATCCTCCTTCAAAATGGCTGCCGTCAGATGCGAGCCTCTGGTGGGGAGGAACTTCAAGCCCTTCTGTTGAAGCCCCTGGACGTTTCAGCCCGCAGTGACTAAAGTCACTAAAACGGGCAACATTGCCGGGAACCGCAGCAAGCTGGGAAGACATGCTGGTCCCAGGGTCCACTCCCACAGTCTCAGTGCGAGAACTTACGGAGGACGCATCTTCTAGGAACTCGTCCCTGAAATTTTCCATCTGCCGCTCTTTGCCGCGCTCCGCAAGTGAAGGAAAGGGGAAAAAAAGAGTCAGCCGCTTTAAAAGCGGCCGCGCCACTCTCCCAACTACTGTGAAGGTGTGAAGGCCGATGGAAAGTGAAAGTAGCTCAGTGTAACAGACTGGAATTTAAGAAGATTGTTAGACAGAGGAGTGAGGTTGGGAAAAAAGGAAGAATTAGATTAGGAATAAAGAATAGGATTAAAATTGCTTCCTATCTTCTAGGAGCTAAGCTAGCTAGTTGCTCTCCCTCTAGAGGCAGGAAAGAAACTGAGGAGATCTGGGTGCTCCAGGGTCAAGGAAGAGGAAGAAGAATTATTCTATTTCCTGCCTCCCTGACAAGATGGTGGAAAGCACCCAAGATGGCCTCTGACTCAGAGGGAGAACAGCCCAGCACAGACTCACACCTGGGGGACCTCAGAACAGAAACACTTGAGCTTCCTGGGCCACAGAAGCAAACTTATTACTTATTGCTAGCTGCCCTGCTTGAACCCAGTGCAATGAATGGAGTAGCTGTTCCAAGACCAAATAAATGCTTACTAGGGTTTGGCTGCAGCAAGACTTCCGTCTGACGCAAGATCTTCTCCGTCCAGTTCTTGGTGCTGTCCGCCCGGGCCAGAAGGTTTTCAAAGTGCGCATCCAATTCAGTCTTCTCAGCCTGACCGAGCTTCTCCTCCGTGAACTGCGGAGAGGGACACAGAAAGACTCATCAGGACACTGCACCAGCCAGTTGAACTTTCAGTCTCTCACCCGACCACTTCTCCCCTCCCTTCTACATGCTGCCATTTCTGCCCAGGGAGGCTTTCAAGTCACCCTCCAGTAAAATCAAAGGGAATCAAGTTAAAAGCATCAATTATCCATAAATAGAGCCACTGAGGCAACAAGATCAAACATCAATGAGGGGAAAGCCAACCAGAACTGGAAAAGACAAAACAGAGAACCAACCCTGTGTTGCCGCCTTACACTCTGTATTTATGGTCCCTTGGGAAGGCCCAGAGTACCCCCCCCCCCCCAAGTCCAACCAAAAATGCCCCTTTTAGCCGAGAAAACACAGGCGTGAGGGACCAGGCAGAGAACATTAAAAAGGTTTATTCATGCAGGAATGGGCATTTAAACAAAAGGTGGTTTTTGCTTGTTTCTCTATATATCTATATGGGTGTGTGTGTATGTATGTATATAACACACACACACACCCCAATGTATAAAGGTAAATAAGAAATACACCCTAACGCGGCTACCTATCCTTCCCTTAGCCTGTTAGTCTTCACGGCCCACAGCCTTCTACACCAGGCCAAATGCCTGTCACTCACTCTACCTCCGAGGGACTGAGGGGTCCTTCTCTCAGTCACAGACTGTCCTCTCAGCTTGACTCTGTGAGAGAAAAGGAATGCAATTCCATACCCCACAAAGTTTATGTATCCATCCCCTCACACAATCCCTGGACACTGATTGTTTACAGCGGGCGCCAAGCATTGCGGGGATTGTATGTTGTGTCTGCTTTCTACTCCCACACTGGTCTCTAGGCCTAGGCCTTCCTAGGCCTTGACTCCCAGTCCTGCACAGATCATGACACCCACTGTGAGAATTTTGCAGAACTCTAAGAACTGACAAACTTTCTAATATTTTTCCCCCACAAAAAAATGGAGAAAGAACCAAAACATATAAAGCAGATAGATGGAAATCTTCATCATGCCACTGTGACCTCATAGGAGAAAGTCATTTAAAAAGTATGATGGGAGTAGGGTTTTAGGATGACCGTTATAATTCAAGAAGTGTTTTATGGGTAAAAGCTGAGCTAGTACATCTTCCGGTGATGTCAGGGGTGTGTGGCATATACAAATGAGTTGTGCTAATGAGCTCCGGCACCTCTTTTTCTATTAAATGACCCCTGCTCAGCACAATTTCCAGGAGCAGATCTGGGTGTATTCCAGACATCGCAAAGCTACTTGGACAAACACTCTGAGACTTCCTTTCAAGGAGTGATGTTTCGAGCTCTCATTGTTCTCAAGATATCTTGGGACTCTGCTTATTATAAGGAGGCTGGGTATGAATTCTAGCTACTGGGTATTAAAGTTACGCCCTGACACTGGTCATGAAGATACAGCAGTCAGTACTTCCAAAGCAAGACAATCGTGTCTTCAAATCGCTTGTACACCAACAAATCAAACACAGGTTTCGCTATCAGTTCCGCCATTTCTTTTCATACTTCACGAAGCCTGTTTATTTATTAAAACCTTTATAGCCCATCTTTCTGGTTCAAAGCAGCTTACAATAATAGTTTAAAACATTTACAGTTAAAACTCAGAACAAAATGTTCCTTTTTTTTCAAAAATAACACCTTCCCTGTTATCAAGACCATTTCTTTTTAAAAGCCACTGTAACATTACACATGAGGGACTGAAATGGGCGACAGGAAAGGCTGGAAAAGCAACAGGCTTTAAGCTCGGTGGTCCAGGATCTCCTTTGTATGTAGGTGCCAAGTTCAATCCTTGACATCTCCAAGTGAAAGAAGACCTCATGAAGCAGGTGTCCAGCACGACTTCTCTGTCGGAAAGCTCTGGAGAGCCACTGCCAGAGTAGGGAATACTCAGAAAGATGGACCAACGGTCCAACACGCTATAAGGCAAAAATTGGAGTCCAGAGGCACCTTTAAGACCAGCAAAGTTTTGTTCAGAATGTAAGCTTTCATGTGCATGCACACTTCATCAGATGATGAAATGGGGTACAGTGAGCAGTGCTACATATAGTGTTCAGCAGTGGTTAAGCATGCAAAGCAGTACAAAGATAGAATCCAATGGCAAAATGTTGAAATTGAAAGAACACCAAGTTTGGTCTGGATAGCATTTGCCTGGGACAACAACAATGGCAGTAAATATGCCCGAACTGGAGAATGATGAGTCACAAGGCAATAAATGCAGTCTGCTAATTGCTCTTTTGCTCCTCAAGCTTGGGTTGAGGCCTATTGTTTTTTGCATGCTTAACTACTGCCCACCAGCTATATATAGCGCTGCTCACTGCACCCCATTTCATTGTCTGATGAAGTGTGCATGCTCATGAAAGCTAACATTCTGAATAAAACTTTGCTGGTCTTAAGAGTGCTTCTGGACTCATTTTGTTCTATTGCTTCAGACCAACACGGCTGCCAACTTGGACCATGCTATAAGTCTGTGCCAGGAGAAAAGGAAACACTCCGCGTGGAAACAGGGGCCCCAGCATGTCTGGGAAGAGATTCTGGCTGCCTTTTACAACCCAGGGACCAGAGCCAAAGTCAGGAGCCCTGGACTTCTTTACACCTGGATTTGCACCCAGGTGGAATGCCAAGGATTAAAAACAGGGCCTTGTTTCAGGTATATATGCAGTTCTCTCAGCAAGGCACAGCCACTTCAAGGTGCCCTCTCAAATGCCCACCATCACCCCAGGCAAAGCAAATTCAATTCCACACACTATGGCTGTAATGAACATTTAGCAAACAGATCTTGTTCACCCCAAGCCCCCCACTTTTTCATGGGCTGCTCCGGTTGCAGAGCTCCTGTTCCAAACGCAACACATCTGTCAGCAGAAAGTTTTTGCTTTAACTTCTTTCATTTGGGGCAGGGAAACTGGGAGTGTGTAGAGGCCACGGTTGGATGCCCGCTTTGACAGAAAACTTGTATTGGCAAACCTGTGAGGTAGTGATTGTACCAGACCACAGCAGAAGAGGCGGGCTTGACATGATCCTGCACAGAATAAGGGTAACAACAAACAGAGCTCAGCAAAAGAACAGGGCAGGAGACCATGTACTGTACGGTTTATGATTAGGCTGAAACGCTCAGCTGATCAAAGGCTCAACCAAAAAATTTCCCCAACTGAAGTCAGAGGAGACACAAAGAACTGCAGATGGTATCATATTAGAGGCATTCTCCCTTCTCCTCAGGGAACACCTCTTCCAACAAGATGCTCACAACAGCGCATACACGTACATGCTCCCCCACAAAAGAAGAATGCTTTGCTCCAGACCAATTTACTCTTTAGAGAAGAGGCGTCACAGATTAGGTGTGGATTCTCATTTCCTGCAACGGGCACAGGTTGGTGTGCTTCCAAAGGGGACTGACTGTCTCTATACATTCTCTCTCCAGCTGCATCTAGCAGCATTATCTTGCTGACGAAATTGGGGCTGAATTAAAGGTAACTGCTTTAACGGAGCAATTTATTAAAACTGCACTATGAACAATACTTCTGGAGTGAAGCGCGTCTGACATTTTTAGACGATTGCTTCTGGTAGGTATCATTTCGAAAGAGGCAATTCCTTCTTGAAAAACAGGAGAGAAACAGGAAATGTTTTGTAATTTTGTGTTTGCAAGACACTACACACAAGAGCAATTTTAGTTAATTAGATTAAACCCATTTTGATTTCACCAATTTAGGTCATAATCCTAAAGCAGCTTTCCTGACAATTAGCACCACTGAACAGCATTAGACTCACATCCAAGCAGACCCATTTAGGACTGTGTTGAAGCCCTTCTTAAGACTCTGTATGAGTCTTACAAGCTAGGAGCTTTTGCTCTCTTTGGAGCTGGGCTGCGGGGGTGGGCAACCACTAAAGATAGGGCCCTTTCTGCAGTGGCTCCTCAGCTCCAGAACTCCTTCCCTACAGCAAGGGGTGGAATTCTAGCGGGAGCTCCTGTGCATATTAGGCCACACACCGCTGAGATAGCCAACTCTCCAAGAGCTTACAAAAAAAGAGCCTGGTAAGCTCTTGGAGAGTTTGCTACCTCAGGGGTGTGCGGCCTAATATGCAAAGGCGCTCCCGGCTAGAATTTCACCTCTGCCTACAGCTAGTCCCCCGGCATCTAGCAAAGACTTTTTCTTCACTCCGCCTTTTTGCTAGCTGGGTTGTGTGGATGGAGTGGGGAGGAGGGAAGAGGGTATGGTTTGCTCTGCTTTGGCTGCTGGGATCAACCTTCATTAAGTAAATTTTATCATCTGAACATATGAAGCTGCCTTATACTGAATCAGACCCTTGAACCATCAAAGCCAGTATTGTCTACTCAGACTGGCAGCGGCTCTCCAGGGTCTCAAGCTGAGGTTTTTCACACCTATTTGACGGGACCCTTTTTTGGAGATGCCAGGGATTGAACCTGGGACCTTCTGCTTCCCAAGCAGATGCTCTACCACTGAGCCACCATCCCTCCCTCTCTCCCTCCCTCCAGGTTCCAGCTGCTGTCGGTAGAGCCATAACAGGAATGGCAGGGAGCAGCCAGACATTCAAGCTTTCTTTTTAAAAATGTTTTGATGGCTTTTTGCCCTCTTGGTTGTCCACTTTATAAAGAAGATCTAACATTCTATACACAGAGCAACAAGTTCCCTAGACAGAGGTTCTCTCTGAGCCCCTCCGTCACATTCAGAAGAACACACCCAAGATGCCAGATTAGAACAGGTATGCTGCTTCTGTTTCCCCCCTCCCAGCAGCACCCCAGAATTGTGCACCCCTCATTCTCCCCTGGGTTTCTGATGCTCTTCCTTTCTTCCCTCTCCCATTTCCCAATCATATGCCCCACATCATTAAAACTTGGAGGAAACAAGAAAAAAAGAGCAGGGGGAACATGCTCTGACCAGGATGGCCCAGACTAGTCCAATTGAATCAGATCTCATAAGCTAAGCAGGGTCAGCTCCAGTTAGTATTTGGATGGGAGACCTCCAAGGAATAGCAGGGTCACGAGGCAGAAGTGGGCAATGGCAAACCACCTCTCTGGTTTTGGTGCGGGCCCTTCCATCGCCGCTGATAAATTAAACTCGTTCGATTAATGATTTAACTCTTATTCAACTGCCTCCAGAACCGCACACACGACAGCTTCTAGATACAAATCTTTCCAATGAAGACAACCGAGCGAGAGGCACCGGCCCTTTCTCCAGTCCCTTTTGCAAGTGAATCATTATGTCCCAGTACAATGCAGGTTCGGTATCTGCTGGATCATCTAAAAGCAAAAGCCACCAAAGCCTTCCCAAGAACAATCAAAAGCGCTGCCCTGCAAATCCAAACAAGTGAACCATGATGGCGGGGACATCACATGTTCACACACACAGCTGCGAAGGCCTAGAAAAATCTGGAAAGCCGTTTTTCCTCCCAAAAACTTTTCTGGAGAGAAACTGGAACACTTAGGGGACCCACAAATCCTCCCCACCATGAAATATTTTATCATTCTGGATGAATAAAATACTTAAGAGGGAGTTTTCGCACTCAAACAGCATAGCATGAAAAAGCCCCCCCACATTCTTGGAAATATTATCTTTAGCATTAGTGCGTTCTTTATTAATGGTCCCCCCAATGAAAAATTTCTCAGATTTTTTCAAGCATTTCATTTGAAAAATTGGAAAATGTGGGGGACCATAAAAAACCAACCCATGTCAAAGATAGTATTTCCATTAAAATTTTTGTTTAAGTGTGAAAATTTTTGCCAACAATTAATATTTAACAGTAACAGATAAAGAGTTCAGTGTTCTCAGAGCTATAAAGTTTAGTGCAGGGCTGTCAAACATGCGGCCCCGAGAGCCAAATCAGTCTCCTGGAGGGCTCCTATCAGGCCCCTGAGCAACTGGCTGTAATCTGCTTCCTTCTTCCTCTCTCTCGCTTCCTTCTGCATCACAGCTTGCTTTGCCAGGTTTGCTCAATCGTACTGGAGCTACAGAGCAAAATCTCTATTTTCTCCACTGGCTGAGGTGCCAGTCTTGGGGAGGAAGCAGAGAAGGCAGAGTTTGCTTTGCCAAACTTTTGTGTCAACATCCCCCTAGCCCCCATCTGTCCCCTTTTATGCCAGTATCTTCTATAACTTGGAGCTATTGGTCTGTTCATAAACATTCTGTAACACCTCAGCCAGTGGCTAGGGACAGCCCATTTTATAGTACAAGACTCGTGGCGCAGAGTGGTAAAGCTGCAGTACTGCAATCCTAAGCTCTGCTCACGACCTGAGTTCGATCCCGGCAGAAGCTGGGTTCAGGTAGATGGCTCCAGGTTGACTCAGCCTTCCATCCTTCTGAGGTCGGTAAAATGAATACCCAGCTTGCTGGGGGTAAGTGTAGATGACTGGGGAAGGCAATGGCAAACCACCCCATATAAAGTCTGCTGTGAAAACGTGAAAGTGACGTCACCCCCGAGTCGGAAATGACTCCTGTTTGCACAGGGGACTACCTTTACCTTTTTTTTAAAAGCCAGAGTTCTTATATGCAATGACTCCATTTCAGTGGTGACTCCCACTGTGGAATGCCCCCCTCCACACAGATTTGGCCCAGGACACTCCCCCCCCCCAAGTTTTAGGTCCCAAATGAAAACATTTATTTATCCTGGCTTTTTGTTTATGCAGCTGTTATGGCATTTGTTAACGCTCTGCTGAACTTGCTTCTGTATTTTTATGCTGCTGTTTAGTACCACTGTTTCAAAAGGTTTTTAAAATCTACTTTGGTGTTTACTGATTTAGTGTGAGACGTATCAGACATGTAGGTAAACATGTTAGCGAAATGAAAATGACGAGATGCAGCCCGCAAGCCTGTACTTATACCGGGGTGTGCGTGTGTGCGCACTTATGTTTTTGTTTCAAGATTAAATGGACATAATTATTGTTTTTCTGGAAGTCTACGTATTTCAATACAATCCGTCACCACGGCCGTAATGCGGGCTAATCAAATTAAGCTGAGGCTGGGTTTCTCTTTGCAAAACAAAGCCGGGGGATCACGAGTAACCACCACCGGGAGTGGGCGGGGGAGGGAACATGAAAGATTTGGAAACCCTAAGCCACAAAAAGCCCGTCTTCGCCAGGATTTGCTAAACTCTGAGACTTGAGCGGATGAATCTCTCTCCTCCCCATTCAACAGACTCAGTTCCTGCCTCCTGGACCATATCCTGGCCTTACCAAGCAAACTGAGGCTACCTTACAATGCCTTTCCCACTCCTCCGTCCGCCCTGGCCTTGTCAAGTGCGGTATCCCCCTATTTATCCTATCTGCGTGAGGCCGGTGGCCCATCCAGTCCAACATACAGTAGCTGAAGCCCAGGTGCCACCCAGAGGTCCACCAGCAGGGCCAGAACACCAGAAGCCCTCCAAGCACCAAGAATACAGCCATCTCTGCTGCCCCATCTATATATCCTGTGGCTAATAGTCACTGACTGACCCTCTGCTCCATATGTTTCCTCTTGAAGCTGTCTGCGCTTGTAAACGCCAGCAGGGAATTCCTCAAACACTTTCACAATGTGGCTGTCTTGCCCACGCTGTGCACTAAAACACAGCGTCTGGATTCTGCCCCTCCACACCACCCTGACAGATCCCTTACTGCAAACCATCTCCATGACTTCTTGTAGCAGCTTCGTCAGGGGTAGGGAGGGGAAGAATCCACAATAATCAAGGTGACCCAGCTAAAAATGCAGCTGTCTTCCCCTAAATCTCCAATTTCTTTTGTTTCCAGTCCTGACCCCAACCCAGCATCCTGCGTGCCACATACTGCCAGCTGGCACTTAGCAGAAGAACCAGCACCCAAACCCGTCCCTTCCTGTCACTTTTGGACCCAGAGTTCAACATCTGTCTTTGTTTCCAATACAGGAAAGCCAGTGCGGTGTTGGTGGTGGGCGATGAATAATGCAGGGCGGCCTTTCGGAAAGAGCCTCTCACCCACATCGGCAAAGGGAAGGGGGGGTGGAGCTGCAGGCCAGGGAATCAATATTTCATGCAAGGGGTTGGATTTCCTCATGGGGGAAGGGGAAAGAAGAAAATCTTTTGACGGGCGTATTAAGCACATCGATAGTTAGCTCTTTTTGTTCCTTTTATCTACCACCCAAGAGCCTGAGAACCCACAGCCACCGTCAAAAGGGAGCAAGCCTTCCTTGGAAGTGAAATACTAGCCAAAGTCAGTTTCTGCAGAGTGCTCTATAGTTGGGGTCCTCAACGTGGTGCCTGTGGGTACCATATTGCCCCCAAGACCTTTCCTGCCCCCCCCCAAAGGCTTTTAAAAAGTGGGTAGGGTAAAGCTGCAGTACTGCAGTTGGAGCCCTCTGCTCATGACCTGAGTTCGATCCCAGCGGAAGCTGGTTCAGGTAGCCGGCTCCAGGTTGACTCAGCCTTCCATCCTTCCGAGGTCGGTAAAATGGGTCCCCAGCTTGCTGGGGGGAAAGTATAAAAGACTGGGGAAGGCAATGGCAAAAAGAAAAAAAAGGTAAAGGCAGTCCCCTGTGCAAGCACCAGTTGTTTTCAGCTCTGGAGTGATGTTGCTTTCACAATGTTTTCATGGCAGACTTTTTACGGGGTGGTTTGCCAGTGCCTTCCCCAATCATCTACACTTTCCCCCCAGCAAGCTGGGGACTCATTTGACCGACCTCGGAAGGATGGAAGGCTGAGTCAACCTTGGGCCGGCTACCTGAACCAGCCTTCGCTGGGATTGAACTCAGGTCGTGAGCAGAGGGCTCCGACTGCAGTACTGCAGCTTAAACCACCCCGGTAAAAAAGTCTGCCGTGAAAACGTTGTGAAAGCAACGTCACCCCAGAGTCAAAAATGACTGGTGCTTGCACAGAGGACTACCTTTACCTTTTTAGGGCTAGATGTGGCTTTTGTTCTGCTCCTTTGAGGGGGAGGGATTCTCAGCAGGTGCACTCCCCCTGCAATCCATGCAGTATTTCAGCTTTTATAACACAACAGTCTGTTCCTAGCACAGTGACAAAGCTACGGTTTGCACTTTCCCTTCCCCCCTTCCAACGAGAGTTTCGACTCCTGATGTGCAGGGAAGGGTGAAAACGAGACTTTAGCTTTGGATATAACCACCAATAGGCATTGGCTGGGTTTGCAGCAGCAGCATGTCCTAACGTTTGATGGCTTCCCTCTTGCAGATGTGTTTTATCTGCACAGCTGGCCCACATCAGCTATTAGGGCATGACAATGCAACAATGAGAGCTCTGGCCAACATCTGGATTAGGACTACTGATAAGAGCCATCTCTGTTCCTCTGCTCATACGCAACACATTTTGTCTGACAAAAGAGGATTCCTAGCACCCTGGGAAAAGTAGAGATATGAAGCTTGCTGGCTACTTACTTAAAAGAATTTCTGCACTCCCTCTCTAAAGCACCTGTCCAAAGTGGCTTAAAGGTAAAGGTAGTCCCCCCTGTGAAAGCACCAGTCGTTTCCGACTCTGGGGTGACGTCGCATCACGACGTTTTCACGACAGACTTCATTACCTTCCCCAGTCATCTACACTTCCCCCCCAGCAAACTGGGGACTCATTTGACTGCCCTCGGAAGGATGGAAGGCTGAGCCAACCTTGAGCCAGCTACCTGAACCCAGCTTCCGCCGGGATCGAACTCAGGTTGTGAGCAGAGAGTTCAGGACTGCAGCTTTACCACTCTGCTTAAAGGCGGCGGGGGGGGGGGGCACATAAAATGAATCACAAAAGTTATTAAAATACATCATTCAAAACTCAGCAGAACAAAAAAATATAAAACATTCCAGTTCTCTCCCCAGGCAAAAAGTCTAGCAAGAGAAGCTGCCCAGGTCCACAATCTGCCCATCACAAACAAAATCAGTTGTCCTCCTGGGATGCCTGGACACCAGCCACTTCCTCGCTGAGAGCGCAATCCCACTTTAAAGAGAGCGATCCGTATTGCCATGGCAACAGAGATGGCTCCGAGATCAACTCCAAGAGATCTCATTCCCACACAAGAGCCTCCTCTATTATGCTGCCAAGGGAGGGAGCAGAAGCAAGACAAACGGAAACCTTTCCCCAACAAGCTCCCCTGCAACCGTGCGGCTGGCAGCGGCCCATGAGTTCCCTCCGGAGCACACCTGAGGAAAAGCACAGGCGCCTGAACATCACACATAGTCCATGTGAAAACAGAATACCACAGAAGCTGCAAAGCTGGTGGGGTCAGGCGCAGGGCTTTTTTTTGTAGCAGGAACTCTTTCGCATATTAGGCCACACCCCACTGGTGTAGGCCAATCCCCCAAGAGCACACAGGGCTCTTTGTACAGGCCTGCTGCAAGCTCCAGAAGGACTGGCTACATCAGGGGTGCGTGGCCTAATATGCAAAGGAGTTCCTGCTACAAAAAAAAAAAAGGTGGTCAGGTGCATCCCCCATGCTTCCCAAGGGAACGATTCCACCCCACTGTCAAGGGGCCTTGCCATGAATGTTGTTGATGCCTGCACTTGAGAGCCAGTTTGGTGTAGTGCTTAAGTGGGCGGACTCTTATCTGGGAGAACCGGGTTTGATTCCCCACTCCTCCACTTGCACCTGCTGGAATGGCCTTGGGTCAGCCATAGCTCTCTTATCTGGGAGAACCGGGTTTGATTCCCCACTCCTCCACTTGCACCTGCTGGAATGGCCTTGGGTCAGCCAGAGCTCTCTTACCTGGGAGAACCGGGTTTGATTCCCCACTCCTCCACTTGCACCTGCTGGAATGGCCTTGGGTCAGCCAGAGCTCTCTTATCTGGGAGAACCGGGTTTGATTCCCCACTCCTCCACTTGCAGCTGCTGGAATGGCCTTGGGTCAGCCAGAGCTCTCTTATCTGGGAGAACCGGGTTTGATTCCCCACTCCTCCACTTGCACCTGCTGGAATGGCCTTGGGTCAGCCAGAGCTCTCTTATCTGGGAGAACCGGGTTTGATTCCCCACTCCTCCACTTGCAGCTGCTGGAATGGCCTTGGGTCAGCCAGAGCTCTCTTATCTGGGAGAACCGGGTTTGATTCCCCACTCCTCCACTTGCACCTGCTGGAATGGCCTTGGGTCAGCCAGAGCTCTCTTATCTGGGAGAACCGGGTTTGATTCCCCACTCCTCCACTTGCACCTGCTGGAATGGCCTTGGGTCAGCCATAGCTCTCTTATCTGGGAGAACCGGGTTTGATTCCCCACTCCTCCACTTGCACCTGCTGGAATGGCCTTGGGTCAGCCAGAGCTCTCTTATCTGGGAGAACCGGGTTTGATTCCCCACTCCTCCACTTGCACCTGCTGGAATGGCCTTGGGTCAGCCATAGCTCTCTTATCTGGGAGAACCGGGTTTGATTCCCCACTCCTCCACTTGCACCTGCTGGAATGGCCTTGGGTCAGCCATAGCTCTCTTATCTGGGAGAACCGGGTTTGATTCCCCACTCCTCCACTTGCACCTGCTGGAATGGCCTTGGGTCAGCCAGAGCTCTCTTATCTGGGAGAACCGGGTTTGATTCCCCACTCCTCCACTTGCACCTGCTGGAATGGCCTTGGGTCAGCCATAGCTCTCTTATCTGGGAGAACCGGGTTTGATTCCCCACTCCTCCACTTGCACCTGCTGGAATGGCCTTGGGTCAGCCAGAGCTCTCTTATCTGGGAGAACCGGGTTTGATTCCCCACTCCTCCACCTGCACCTGCTGGAATGGCCTTGGGTCAGCGCACAGTTGGGGGCTGGGTGAGAACCTGTTACCTTTACTATAATAATCTAATCCACATATAGTATGCTTTCTTGAGGTAGAAATATTATCACATATTGTTATCTCTTTAAATTAAGTCACCAGCATCTAAATAGTATGTTTTAGTGACTGTAAGTCTTATTAAAATGTCTATTTAAGCTTACATTTCCAATATAGCTGATATTGTAATACAAAATACAGGGAAAAGGAGATAGAAGTTCACACCAAAGAATCTTAGAAGTCTTGAGCGTCTAGCCAAACATATAGTTTCACTCAATATTTTCTTGCTTCTTCTTTAGATTTCCCAGGCATCAACTGGGATAAATAGTCCAACTCAGCCGTTTCCAGAATTTCCCCCACCAAGTCCAATCTCGTAAGGATCTCCTGAAGTTTCCATCTCTGTGCCAAAAGAATTCTAGCTGCTGTATTAATATGTGCCAACAAATTGTCTTATCTCTTTGAAATAGTCACTAGGATATATGTTCAATAAAAATAGTTTGTAACTATTTTTCTATTTCCCTCTTACCCGTTCCCCCTATCTTTTTGGAAAACCAATAAAAAAATTTCAAATGGAGAATCTGTTACCTTTGCTTTGCATGGGCTTTTTGCACAGAATTCTGGCGGGCCGGAAGCCCAGGAGGATTGGCTACATCAGGAGTGTGTGGCCTAATATGCAAAGGAGTTCCTGCTACAAAAAAAAAAAGCCACACAAAGCCAGATCTGATGCCAAGAGTCACCCTGCTGTAATGTGTCTGCCAATAAATGTAAACCTTTTCTGAACTCCAGCAAGAGGCTTGATTATTGAGGACTGCTCAGGAGCTGATGCCCACCACATTTAGGTAAGAAGGCGCGCTACTTCAGAAAAGGAAGGACTGACAGACGCCAGCTGCAAGTTCTGGGAAAGCTGAGGTCCTTCCACAAGAAGGAAACACAACCACTGTGTACAAAACCCACCATAAATATATACAAAATAATTCTTAAAGTCTATATTAATTTCAAATACCAAATACACAGTACATCAAAAAGTTGCACAAAAGGAAAGGATCCACAGTATATCAATGTTCAGAGAATGTCCAGTCCTTCTCCCTTCTTGTTTAATTCTGTGTGGTGTCCAAATTCCTTATAAATCCTGGCTCCAAAGGTGATGTTCCCTTACGTGCCCCTCAACTTGGATTACTTTTCGCATGAATGCTTCAAGTTGAGGGGCACGTAAGGTATTTGGTATTATTTGAAATTAATACAGACTTTAAGAATTTTGTATATATTTTATGGTGGGTTTTGTACACAGTGGTTGTTGTTTCCTGCTACAGACGGTTGTTGCCACTTTTGTATGGTGAGGTCCTTTCACAAGCATCCCTGCGATTACAGCAACTCACCAACCTTTGTACAATAAAAAAAAAATTGTGCTTTTTGACACACATAACCCAACATACGAGCAACCTTTGTTCTGAGCTGTTATGAACCTTCACTTACTTCTGAGAGCCAGTTTAGTGTTAGTGGTTAAGTGCATGACTCTGATCAGGGAGAATCGCGTTCGATTCCCCCACTTGCACCAGCTGGAATGGCCTTGGGTCAGTCATAGCTCTTGCAGAGCTGTCCTTGAAAGGGCAGCTTCTGGGAGAACTCTCTCAGCCCCACCCACCTCAAAAGGGGGGGAAGGGAGAGGAGATTGTGACCACTGAGATTCAGAGTACAGGGCAGGACATAAATCCAATATCTTCTTTATACCCACCCAGTGGGGAACCAAAGCACCTTATATAATTCTCCTCTTCTGTTTCATCCTCACAACAACAGCCCTGTCAGGCAGGTCAGGCTGAGAGTGTGTGACTTGCCCAAGCTCAACCGTGGCATGAGTGGGGGGGGATTCAAACCTGGGTCTTCCAGATCCTCGTCCAGCACTATCCACGGCACCACACTGTCTCTCAAGACAACCTCGCACATAAACCACTCACCCTGCGCAATGAGAAGCAGAAATTGCAGGGTGGCAAAAGCACACAGGTGGGTCATATATTTAAAAAACCTTCCCTGCCTATACAAAAGCAGCACAGCAGACGAAGCCTACCCCTTTACCTTTCTCCCTGATGTGCTTGCTTTTAAATCCATGGTGCAAAGAGAAGCTGGGCCTCGGTGTTACAGAACACCTGCTTTCCCAAAAAGAAATGCTGAGGCTCAAACCCCAGCATCTCCGACAGCAGGAAAGACCTCCTTTTACTCTGCTCTGGTAAGACCTCACCTGGAGTCTTGTGTTCAGTTTTGGGCACCACATTTTAAGAAGGATATAGACAAGATGGAACGGGTCCAGAGGAGGGCGACGAAGATGGTGAGGGGTCTGGAGACCGAGTCCTGTGAGGAAAGGTTGAAGGAGCTGGGCATGTTTAGCCTGGAGAGGAGGCGGCTGAGAGGTGATATGATCACCATCTTCAAGTACTTGAAGGGCTGTCATAGAGAGGATGGTGTGGAATTGTTTTCTGTGCCCCCAGAAGGCAGGACCAGAACCAGTGGGTTGAAATTAAATCAAAAGAGTTCCCGGTTCAACATTAGGAAGAACTTCCTGACCGTTAGAGCAGTTCCTCAGTGGAACAGGCTTCCTCGGGAGGTGGTGGGCTCTACTTCCATGGAGGTTTTTAAACAGAGGCTAGATGGCCATCTGACAGCAATGAAGATCCTGTGAATTTAGGGGGAGGTGTTTGTGAGTTTCCGGCACTGTGCAGAGGGTTGGACTAGATGACCCTGGAGATCCCTTCCAACTCTAGGATTCTAAGACTGTGGGGAAATGCTGTCAGAGCAGGCAATACCGGACTAAGTAAACCGTATCGCCCTTTGCAAGTAGAAGGCCTTAGAGGTTCAATCCTTGGCATCTCCAGCTAAAGCATGTCAGGTCCTGAGAAATGCCTCTCTCTGACTAATGCCTTGGAGGGCAGCTGCCAGTCTTGGGAAAAAATCCAGCATCATCACAAGCTTCTGCCTTGCTGACACACACACACGTCAGGGCACCACATACTCTCCCCACCCTTGACCTACAGGGAGAACCAAGCTAATAAAACCAGCATCAGACTCACTGACAGCCTCTGCCTCACAGCTTTTCCATATCCACTTGTGAATCCGCAGGGGGACGAGAGCCTTGTGAAAATGACCATCAGCAAGGCTTTTTTTTTGTAGCAGGAATGCCTTTGCATATGAGGCCACACACGCCTGATGCAGCCAATCCTTCAAGAACTTACAGTAGATCCTGTAAGAAAAGCCCTGTAAGCTCTTGGAGGATTAACTACATCGGGGTGTGCAGGGGTCGTTTTGTAGAAAAATAGGTGGTAGAGCTCACTAACGTAACTCGTTAGCAAAAGCCACCCCCCCCCACCACCAGACAAAAGCAACTCGACGCAAGAAAGGAGAACTCCGGGCGAGAGAACTGCTTGGGCTGACTAGAGATCCAGCCAGCCCAAGCAGGCCTCACTCACCTGGGGCTCTCCTGGGCCACACACCCCCCCTCCGTCAAAAGGCCAGCAAGCCACCCAAAATCACATAAGTGGAGAACAGGTGGTGCGGACTTCTCCAGAGGTTAATGAAAAAGTACAGGAAAGGGCAACTAGAATGATTACAGGTTTGGAACACTTTCCCTATGAGGAAAGGTTAAAACGCTTGGGGCTCTTTAGCTTGGAGAAACGTCGACTGCGGGGTGACATGATAAGAGGTTTACAAGATTATGCATGGGATGGAGAAAGTAGAGAAAGAAGTACTTTTCTCCCTTTCTCACAATACAAGAACTCATCGGCATTCAATGAAAGTTCTGAGCAGTCAGGTTAAACAGATAAGAGGTACTTCTTCACCCAAAGGGTGATTAACATGTGGAATTCACTGCCACAGGAGGTGGTGGCGGCCACAAGTATAGCCAGCTTCAAGAGGGGGTTAGATAAAAATATGGAGCAGAGGTCCATCAGTGGCTATTAGCCACAGTGTGTGTGTGTGTGTAAATTTTTGGCCACTGTGTGATAGAGTGTTGGACTGGATGGGCCATTGGCCTGATCCAACATGGCTTCTCTTATGTTCTTATGAGGGCTGCTAGGGGCGTGGCAAAGCCCCTGGTGGCTGGCTGGCTGCCCGCTCTCCTCATCCAGGGATTGTTATGCAGCTGCACCTCCTATTCAATGGACAAGGTAGGTGGGGAGGAGAAGGGGGAACCCTCAGAAAGGTTCAGGAGCTGCGCCTTTCTGAGTTCCTGCTAAATTCAAGGTCTGAGGGTGCAGGGCCTAATATGCAAAGGAGTTCCTTCTAGAAAAAAAAAATCCTTGACCATCAGAGGCACTAAAGCTGAATTTCTTCACTGAATACCATCTTCTGTTGCTTTCTTCAAAGCTGACCTCTTGCCTCATTTGGCAGGACAGTACCTCTTACTCCTGTTGGTGCTTTGGAAGTTTTGCTGAGGGTACATTCTGGGGAATGCAGTTATGGGGCTACCATTAGGACACCCTGCTTCCAGGACACTTCTAGGAGGAAGCCACCTTTTGCTGCCATCTCAGGCTGAATAAACCTTTTTTGCTTTTCTGTCTTCGAAGGGAAGGAGGAAGGGCCCATGACCACGTACAAGCGCTGCTGGCCAGACTCTCCAGACAATTGCTTGCAATCGCCAAACCCGATCTGAGCTGCAGCTAAGTGCCTGTTTCCAGCCGCTTCAATTTCGCTTCCCCGGCTGCCCTGCTCATGAGATGCAGTTCCAGTAACTCACATTAACTTTGGCAACTGTATCGGAGAGGCAGGAGAGGTTCTGCGGGGCCATACAGAGTCCCGGGCTTGCCAATTCAATCATGTTTGATTGAAATGTCGAGGAGCTGCGACATAAGACTTCCTAGAATGGGAAAAAACAAAACCTCTCTCCCTTCCAGCTGCCTAGCAATAAGGTAGCCCTGGAGGAGCCCATATGTTTCAAAATAAGGAGTTTAATAACAAAATGTTCTAGGGTTGCTGGGCTGTTGCTTTGGGGAGTAGGTAACTTTATTTTTCAAAAAGCACATGAAAGCAGCTATGTATCTGGCTTTTAAGCAAGACTGGTGTTATTCATCTCTCCTATGTTGATGCATATCAGCCTATATGCTGTTGTTGGCTTGCCACCTGTGTGTGTGAGGAAGAAGAAGATATTGGATTTATATCCCGCCCTCCACTCCGAAGAGTCTCAGAGCGGCTCACAATCTCCTTTACCTTCCTCCCCCACAACAGACCCCCTGTGAGGTGGGCAGGGCTGAGAGGGCTCTCCCAGCAGCTGCCCTTTCAAGGACAACCTCTGCCAGAGCTATGGCTGACCCAAGGCCATTCCAGCAGGTGCAAGTGGAGAGTGGGGAATCAAACCCGGTTCTCCCAGATAAGAGTCCGCACATTTAACCACTACACCACACTGGCTGTACTGCCTTTGTTTTTATAATGTTTTATTTTCAATTTGTAATAGGTGTCTCAATTTCTGTTGTAAGCCACCCTGAGCCCACCTGCGGGAAAGGGCGGGATATAAATCTAAAAATTAAATTAAATCACGAGATGTCTCTGGCACTAGCCAATAGGTGCCTACAGGGAGCTGTATGCATAAGAGAAAATGGCACTGGAGGGTGGGGGATGAGGCTGAATCTGATCCAATTTGGGCTGCAGCACACTTGGAAACTCAGTTCCCAGCAGCTGCCATCTGGTGCGCAAGAGGAACAGAGTCAGGTTGGGAAAACATACGTGTAAAACGTTTTTATCATCCAGCTTTGTCCTTAAGTGCCACATGCAAGCTAAGCGCATTGCTTTCTGATGGCTGGGGCTCATCTCTCCCCCCCCCCACAAGAGCCTTATGCAAATTGCTCACGGGAATCGCCTTCCCCTCAGCGACTTTTAAAAGGGGAAGCCAAACAATTAAGCTTCTCGTTTAGCAGCGCGCCCGTATTCCTCTGCAGCAAGCCACTACGGAGTGGGCGTCCTAATACAAATTGCTATTTATAAGAAATGCCTCTCTCCCTGCTGATGTCTGGGCTGCCTCCAACCCACGCCTGGTAGAAAGTCTTTGGTACGGCAAGCTTCGGCTCTCAAGTGGGTGCCTCCTCCCCACGGCTCCCTTCTTTTAGCATTAACACACAGCCCCAACAACACACAAGGGAGAGAGTCCAGGGAGGGAGCCAGCAGCGGAGGAATGATGCGTTCCTGCCACAACAGGCTCAGGGGAGGGGAGGGGGGCCTGGGCCAAAGGCTTCAAGGGAAAAAGTGGGCTCCCTTTTTACCAAGTTACTGGGACCCAAGCAACCTCCGCTTGACGAATGCAGCTTTTCCATCTCCCCTCTTCAGCCGCAGCCCACTCTGTGTTCCCCCAGGAACAGCACTGGCACAACGCGGTTTCTGCAGGAAGAACACAAAACGTACTCCCACAAAATGCTCTTCTACCACTGGAAAAAATTTAAGACCAGAAGGGAAGCCATGTTGGATCAGGCCAGTGGCCCATCCAGTCCAACACTGTGTGTCACATAAGAACATCAGAGGAGCCATGTTGGATCAGGCCAATGGCCCATCCAGTCCAACACTGTGTGTCACATAAGAACAGAAGAGAAGCCATGTTGGATCAGGCCAATGGCCCATCCAGTCCAACACTGTGTGTCACATAAGAACAGAAGAGAAGCCATGTTGGATCAGGCCAATGGCCCATCCAGCCCAACACTCTGTGTCACATAAGAACATCAGAGGAGCCATGTTGGATCAGGCCAGTGGCCCATCCAGCCCAACACTCTGTCACACAGTGGCCAAAAAAACAAGGTGCCACCAGTGGGACCAGGACACAAGAAGCCCTCCCACTGTTGTTCCCCCCAAGCACCAAGAATACAGAGCATCACCTGCCCCAGACAAAGAGTTCAACCAATATCCGATGGACCTCTGCTCCATATGTTTATCCAATCCCCTCTTGAAGCTGGCTATGCTGGTAGCTGCCACAACCTCCTGTGGCAGTGAATTCCATGTACTTAATTTATGCCCTGCTTTTCACCCCAACGGGGGCCCAACGCAGCTTGCTCCCTTCGTGAGAGCACATTAGTTGTCCTGAGGTGACCCGAGTAACTTCCACGGCACAGCATGGATCTGAACCAGCATCTCCCAGTTCTAGATCCAATTTAAGAGTTCTTAGAATCACTTTTGCTTCTCCACTTTAATACTCTCAATTCCATACCACAGTATTCACCCAACAAGGCACCTCTGGGCTCCAGGGTGGCTGCTGATGCCCTTTCTTCCTTAAAAAAGGTAAAAGTAGTCCCCTGTGCAAGCACCAGTCATTTTCAACTCTGGGGTGATGCTGCTTTCACGTTTTCACGGCAGACTTTTTACGGGGTGGTTTGCCATTGCCTTCCCCAATCATCTACACTTTCCCCCCAGCAAGCTGGGTATTCATTTTACCGACCTCGGAAGGATGGAAGGCTGAGCCAACCTGGAGCCGGCTACCTGAACCAGCTTCCGCCGGGATCGAACTCATGCCGTGAGCAGAGGGCTCCGACTGCAGCACTACTACTCTGCGCCACATCTCTTGCTTACCCCTCCCCCCAAATAATTGGTTCTGGGCTCCATTGCTCAAACCTCCTGTGACAATTTTGCTGAACTCTTTTAAGATTTGATGAACTTTCTAATCTCCCCCCACCACAACACACACACACACAAAATAGGAATACAACCAAAACACAGAAATCTTCATAGATGGAAATCTTCATCGTGCCACTGTGGCCATATAGGTGAAAGTCATTTTTTAAAGTATGATGGCAGTAAGGTTTTCTGATGACTATTATGATTCATGAAGCACTGCAAGGTAGATACTGAGTTGATATAATTTAGTATGCCTTCCGGTGATGTCAGAGGTGTGTGGCCTATGCAAATGAGTTATGCTAATGAGCTCTTTCTATAAAATTACCCCCGGTCTTACTATATTGTTTTGCTGTTTGCTTCCCCCCGCCAACCGTTGCAGGGCTCAAGACCAAGCTGCCCTCCCCACCCTGCCAAATGACACCAGAATGACATTAAAAAGGAACTCAAAACACTCTGTCCCAAACGGCACTTGAGTTCAGGAAAGATCTGACCCTTCCCCAAGCGGGTTGTCAACTCACAGACACACAGGATGTTGATCTCAGCTCCTTTCTGGAAAAAGAACATGTTTCGCTTTTAGGGTGGCAAATACATGCCTGAAGACTCAAAAGTCAGATTCAGGCAGAGGTTTAACACAGTTAACCTGCTATTTTTTAAAAAAATTACACAAGAAATTTTGATGAGCAGAAGAACTGCCATTAAGACACAGCAAGAGCAAATGACAAAAATGCAATTTCCAGCATTACCTGTTTCACACGCACCCAAAATACTAAATAAACACTGAATAAAACCATCAGCAGTCTACAGAACACAAAAATGTCAGAAGTTAGCGGCTGCAGGAGGGACGTCGGTATCCTTGCTCCACCAAAGAGAAGCAAAACCAGAATTCTATTCATTTACTCACTTTGGGTCATTTGTACAGGCGGCTGTTCGTGGCATACAAGTTAAACACAACAAACGCTGGAATTACATTTTTAAAAAACCCAACACCTACAAAGCGGCATTTTAAAAAAGACTGCTCTGAACACACAGTCTTGACGAACCGTTGCAGGTTTATTTGCAAGAGACCATCGGATCAGCCCACAGTAAAACATTCCAAGCAGGCTTGTTGGGTTCTAGACAAGACGCCAACCAAAGCAAAGGCCAGAGATGTTGCTTGTGAAAACCTAGGCCAGGGGTGGCCAGACTGAGGCTCAGGAGCCACACGTGGTTCTTGCACACATCTTATGTGGCTCTTGGAGCCCCCACCGCCATCCCATTGGCTGAATTGGAGAATGCATTTAAAATTAAAATTGCTTGCTTTCCATCTCTCCCCCCCAATCTATTTCCCTTCTGTCCTTACGGCTGGCTCTCAAACATCTGACGTTCACGTCTTGTGGCTCTCAAACATCTGATACTTATTCTATGTGGCTCTTATGTTAAGCAAGTTTGGCCATGCCTGAACTAGACACGACAGCAGCAGCTTTGTCCGACGCAGCTGTTTGTCGGGAAAACCGATTCCCACAAGACACCTTCAGGCCTTTTCACACCAACAGAAAAAGCCTCCCCTCTTACTGAATTTTATTCTACAGGCAAACAATATGCCACCTGCAGGGGAAGAAGCAGACAGATACCCAAGCCTGTCTGGATACACAGCTGGGAAGAGAGAAAGGGTCCATCCATCTGAAGTCTTATAAATGCAACTGCAAATCAAAGTTGAGGCACTTCATCACACTGCGTCGGGATACACAGCTGGGATGAGAGAAAGGGTCCATCCATCTGAAGACTTATAAATGCAACGGCAAAAAAATGGTGAAGCATCACACTGTGCAGTGGAATTCTTTTGCTCTTAAGAGCTCCATCAGGCCTTGACTACTTTTTCTTCAGCTACAGGAAAACAGCCCAAAATGTTAAGTGCCGGACCTATTTTTCAGCCTTCAGAATTCTGGATGCTGATTACCACATTTCCCAAGTTATTTTCACTCTTTTCTAATCCCTGGAGAGGCAGTGTGATATAGTGGTTAAAAATGTCCAACTGGTATGTGGGAGACCTCCGTTCGAATCGCCAAGTGAGCCACAGAAGCTCGCTGGGTGACCTTGGGCCACTCGCACCCTCAGTCTCAACTACCTCACAGGGCTGTTGTAAAGATGATTCAGGAGAATGACCACTGGATACTCATCGTGAAGGGTCCTTCTCCTCTGAGGACATCTTGTGGATGATTTCCCATCCTACTTGTAGGGAGGCAGGATAAATTATTTATTTTAACTTCCTGTTTCCTGTGGGAGTCACCCTTGAGTCAGTTCGGTAACTCCTATTAGTAGTAGAAATGATAGTAAACTGGAACCACTGTAAAGCATAACAGCTTAAGAGCAACATTAGAATGACGGAACAACAAACTGTAGAAAACTGTAGAATAACGTGAAAACTTGACACAGGCTGAATAATGTTAGGTAGGATATAGATAGGCTAAACAGATCCCCCATTCTACCTACTGAAACTTGACTTCTGACAACTTATTTTGGAGCTGGCGATGGTGAGCTAGGCAGGCCAAGATGTCCTCTTGTCCTCAGAGGAGAAGGACCCTTCACGGTGAGTATCCAATGGTCGTTCTCCCTCCGAGGCAGAGGACATCTAGTGGGATCTCTTAAAGCAGTGTCCCTGCATATCAGGTGGGTCTCTGCCTTCTCAGATCTCCAAAACATGTCGTAAAACCTTCCTTCCGAAGGCTGCATCTGCTGATGCGTATGAATTAATTTCATAGTGGTGAATAAACGTAGACAGGCAAGACCATGTTGCCGCTTTGCAAATTTCTTCTGCGGACGCCCTATTGGCTAGCGCTGCGTTCGTCGCTGCACTTCTTACCAAGTGGGCAGTGATGCCTTGAGGTACTTGTAGACTTCCGCAATACACAGCCTTATTACCTTGCTGATGGCTGTGGGACATTTTTCTGCCCTTGTGTAATGGTATGATGTTGATGAAGAGTGAGTCTGTGGCCCTAATGTCTTTGGTTCTAGCTATGTATTGTTTTAGAGCTCTTCGCACATCTAGTGAGTGCCACACATCTTTTCCTTCAGGCATACCGGATGGGGACAGAAGGACGGTAGGCAAATTTCTTGCGCCCTACGGAATGATGAGTCTACCTTTGGGCGAAAGGATGGCACAGTACGCAAGACAACCTTAAGTCCATTTCAAGTTTCCCCAGACACTGTACGGTCTCCTGGAAGGCTCTCTGGTTGAGTTCCCACTCCCCTTGGTGTAGATGCTGTCTGCTCAACCAGTCTGGTGTGAGGGTGCTCTTCTGTCTGTTGATTATGAAGCCGAACTCCTTCAGTCATATTGGTGGTTGAATGAGCAGATGACCTCGAGGGTGCCTGAATCAAGGTGTCGTCCAGGTATGGGTGGACATGTAAACCCTGCTCTCTTAGGACAGTTATCGGGTTTACTGAAATCTTGGTAAATATCCTCGGGGCGGATGCCAGGCCAAACAGAAGGACTTTGAATTGGTAATGACCTAGGAACTTCCTGTGGCCTGCGAAAATTGGTATGTGTAGGTATGCCTCCGTCAGGTCGAGGGAATGTTAGCAGTTCACTGGGTCTGAGAGACTCTGCTATGGACCTCAGGGTCTCCATTCTGAAGTGTCTTGGCCTGATGAATTTGTTGGCATACTTCAGATCTAGATCTGCCCTCCAGTCTCCTGATCTTTTGGGCACCGTGAAGAAAATGGAGTAAACTCCGCATTGCTGCTCTTCCACTGGTATTCACTCTATTGCTTGTATGGCCAAAAGATGGTGAATGGCCTCCAAGGTTCGGAGTCTCTTTTGAAGGCTCCAGTGATCTGGGGAACGGATAAATCGGTGTGGTGAGAAGTTGAGGAACTCGATCTTGTACCCATCCAAAGTCACTTCTTTCAACCAAGCATCTACTTTGGAGTTCTGCCAAGTATTCGTGAAGTGAATAAGGTGGGCACCGACGGGCATGCTTTGGTAGGCACTGCTTGTTCTTTGCTTGGAGAGCAAGTTTGGTGTAGTGGTTAAGTGTGCGGACTCTTATCTGGGAGAACCAGGTTTGATTCCCCACTCCTCCACTTGCACCTGCTAGCATGGCCCTGGGTCAGCCATAGCTCTGGCAGAGGTTGTCCTTGAAAGGACAGCTGCTGTGAGAGCCCTCTCCAGCCCCACCCACCTCACAGGGTGCCTGTTGTGGGGGAGGAAGGGAAAGGAGATTGTGAGCCGCTCTGAGACTCTTCGGAGTGGAGGGTGGGATATAAATCCTATATCTTCATCTACCTCACAGGGTGTTTGTTGTGGGGGAGGAAGGGAAAGGAGATTGTGAGCCGCTCTGAGACTCTTCGGAGTGGAGGGCGGGATATAAATCCAATATCTTCATCTTCTTCTTCTTCTTCTGATCGCAGTCGTTTCTGTCCGCCTGATTTGTTGAATCTGCTGTTGAAGTTGGGTCTGCGAAAGGGCTGTTTGGACGAATTCCAAGCGCTCCTCTTAGTATCCTGTCTGAATTTAGGCAGGGTGTGTTGGGAACGAAAGGAAGACTGAAACGATGGGCAGCCGTCCTGACGTCTGATGAAGTGTGACATTGCTTTCTTTTTATCCCTTGCTTCCAGGTGTTCTTATCCAGGTTCCAGATTTTATCCAGGTGTTCGCCAAAGAGGCAACCGCCCTGGAAGGGGTAACCAATGATGGTATTCTTGGATCTTGTTATCCGCTGACCATGCTCTTAGCCACAGTGCACGTCTAGCTCTGGCAGTGGAAGCAACTGCCCTGGAGGTGAAAACTAGGGAGTCTAACGTCGAATCAGTAAGAAAGGAGACCGCTTTGAGTAGCCTGTTCGCTCTGTCCATTGCCCGTGGGTTGTCATCGTGAAGCATCTTCAACAATTTTCCGATCCATGTGATTGACGCCCTTGCTATCATGGAGCTCACCGCTTAGGCCTTGAGTGACATTGCAGATGCTTCATGGGCCCTCTTTAAGGCGAATTCCACCTTCCTATCTAACGGGTCCTTCAGTGTTCCGTGGCCGTCGTCAGAAACTAGCCCATAGCTTTGCAAGGCTCCTACCGGAGCATCTGCAGCTGGCACCTGCAAGAAATCTTTTGCAAAGGGAGTACAAGTGATATGGGTTTTTGATAAAGCCTGGATATTGCTTGTTAGCAAACGGCTTCCTCCATTCAGCTCTCATTCGTCTCTCGAAATAAGCTGGGAATGGAAAAGCTTTTCCTGTAGTGCTATGTCTGGGGAAGAATTCCTTGTCCCCTTCCTTGTGTGTGGCCTTCTGCTTTACTTCTGCGTCCTCCTCAATGTCTGGATCGTCATGCAGATTTAGGGCTGCTAGGGTCTTAATCAATAAATACTGATGATCCTCCATATTAAAGAAGCGTTTGGCTTGTTCAGGCACCATCCCGTCGGCCATCTTGGAGAGAAGGTATTTCTCTCTTTAAATCACTTCTCCAAGCTAAGCTAGTTGGCAACTTGAAGAATGCATTTAAAGTTAAAATTGCTTTCTTTCCACCTCTCCCTCCCCCCCATCTATTTGCTTTTTTTCTGCTTTTCCTTCCTTCTTTTGCATGCCTTACAGCTCTCAAAAACTTGGCATTCGTGTCATGTGGCTCTCAAACATCTGACGTTTATTCTGTGTGGCTCTTACATGAAGCAAGTTCGGCCACCCCTGGTCTAGCACTTCACTCCCACCACAGAAGAATCTGCCACCCACTACAAAAAGTCCACACGCTGATTTCAATTTTTAGAAAGTGCTTGTTCTATGACATGTTATTTTAAAAAAAAGTGTAAAACAAGTCTATTTCAAAATAGAGGTACACACAGAATCCTATACAGAGTTATACAGACAAGATCAAACCCACCCCATTGCCAAAAAAACCAAACCAAACCAAAACCCCTAAAGACACCTAGGACCTGTTCAGACGCACAGTATAATCAGATGTCGCTGCTGTTTCCTTCCGGATTTAAAGTGGCTGATCAGACAGCAACATCTGCCTCCCGGTATTAACTTGTGGTAGCCCCCCACAATCCTTCTCTGAACCAGATTACTTTGTTACCTGCTTCTTTGCGGTGTTATTTAAGTTCTCTGGTTTCACTTCGTAGTTTTCTCTGTCTGGATAGTTCTGCTGCAGTATTAACCAACTTCCAGATGTCTGAAGGCTGTCCTCAGACAAAAGGAGCCTCAGACATCCGGTTTACGATCACCATTTTTTTTTTTTTACTACTTAGCGATGTGCCCATAACCACATAATGTTTGACCTATGCGCATGCACACATGTGCATAATAGTGGAGGAAAAAGAACTGCATGGTGCAGTCGTGTGGACAGCAGAAGACGGTTTTCACCATGGAGCGATTCGAATTGCAGTACGGCAGTCTGATCGACGGTATCCGGAACAAAGATATTTGGAACAGAACTGGGACAGTTTAACCTGGACTCAACATGCTGTGTGAACAGGGCCCTAGACTACAAACAGCAGTCAAGTAACACAAACTAACGCCAAGACATGTTATAACAGTGTGCCAAAAAGGCAGAGGATGAGTATTAAGGCCAGTTATGTCAGTCTGCGGTAGGGTTGCCGAGTCCAGGACTTTGGGGGCGGAGCCAGAAGCAAGGTTGTGACAGGTATCGCTGAACTCCAAAGGGAGTTCTGACCATCACATTTAAAGGGACAGCACACCTTTTAAATGCCTTCTCTCCACTGGAAATAATGAAGGATAGGGGCACCTTCTTTGGGGGCTCATAGAATTGGACCCCCTGGTCCAATCCTTTTGAAACTTGAAGGGTGTTTTGAGGAGAGGCATTGGATGCTATGTTGCAAATATGGTGCCTCTACCTCAAAAAACAGCACCCCTGACCCGAGCCCCAGATACCCGCAGATCAATTCTCCATTGCACCCTATAGGAATCAGTCTCCATAGGGAATAATGGAGTGCCCAGCAGACATTTCCCTCCCCCCCTCCACTTTCTGATGATCCTGAAGTGGGGGGGAGGGCCTCCAAACCGGGGGATCCCCTGCTCCTACCTGGGGATTAGCAACCCCAGCATCTTAAGTTTTATCAGCACTATAAATGTGTTATTATTTACCGTGCCATTAAGACTCTGTCTGAGAAAAGAATAACTGCCCTACTAATACATTATTGAAAGCATAACACAAACGGCAAAGGATGAAAAGTGGCAGGATGTACACAGCATGATGCCTTAGAGTTCGTGCACACTTTTATAGATATGCGCTAGAGACAGAGAGAACACACATACATGGAATTAATTGCAGGCTCAAGTCCAAATAACAACTCTCACTAACAAGTCAAAGGCATAATTATGACCCGCAGGAGGTATAACAGGAGCACGTTTAGCAGAGATCAGGTAAACAGCAGCAATTATAGCATTATAGGGCTTGGGCACTGCAGCAACCTGAGAGATATCTGATCAGCTTTCAGTCTCAGTGGCTCCACTGGGTGGGTTTAAGCTAAAATTTAAAAAAAGCCCAAGACGACAATCCATGTAATGCCTTTTTAGAAGACCAGCCCAATGACACAGTGTGCAACCTTTCAAGATATTCGCAACTTTTCATCGGGCCAGATGTTACAAAATAAAAACAGAGGGGAAAAAGCAGATCTTTCAGGCCACAGCACTTACCTGAGGGCCAAGCTTACAGGGCTTGGGTCTCTACTGGTCCAACCTGCGGACATCGCTGCCATTGGGGCCACTTAAAAATTCCCTGGGAGCTCAATGGAGGTCTGCAGCATGACAGTGCCAGACCATCTTGTTACACCTCAACTAAACTAACCTTTTATTGAGGAATATTCGTATTTCTTATCTCAAAATGGTGAGTCTACGAGGGCTGAGGTGAGCAAGGATCTCTGTCAATGTTTACGGAGATAGACCTCTGAAAATCTTTTTGTTAATAATGGATTTTATTATAGGTATAGGTTTTCAAATGGTTAAATCCCAATCAAACAATTTCACGCATACAAGAGGAATACAGTGGTTAGCTGAACAAGTATGGATGGGGGGAGAGGTGATACAATACCTAGAGCTTGCAGAGTAGGCTCAGTCAGAGGAAACCCAAGGCCTCTGGAGGGAGATTTCTCTTGAGAAGGGAGGGGGTGAGGGCAGGAAGGGATGGAGGAATTCCCAATCCTGACAGATGGGATTGCCTGTTTTCTAGGGTAAATTACGTCACACCAAGCGATTCAATTACCCAGTGAGGAAGCAGAGTGTCACACCAATGGAAAATCAGAGTGTCATATGTGGAATATCCAATCAGAGATCACTGTGTCATAGATCCATACCACCAATAGAGGAATTTTAATTACACTGGCCAAATGACTTTTTATGGCCCTGTTTTTCCAAACTGATTCCTTTGAAGCTCCCCAAATTACATTTCTCCCTTAATGCCAAACATGGATAGGCAGTCATCAAGTGTTCAGGAGATTGGTTGACTTTGATAGCCTTAGCAGTAATAAAAGAAAAATAGAAATTTTGTTAAAAGTCCGATTCCCTGGCAGAAATGTGAGACCAGTTTACAGGTATGCCACACATTCACAACAAGATGGCCACTTAAGCTTTAGCCATTGTGTTTCTGCTGTCTTGCCCTGAAGAACAACAGACCATATATATACAAGCCATTTATTTGTGTTGCAGGAGTCCTGGTAACCCTTATTTTTTTATGTTTTGATAACAGGACTTAAAAGGTTGCCAAAAGTGAAAGAACTTTTACAGCTCTGCCCGCTACGTGTCCCTCTCTGGGCCTGGAATTCTTCATTTCCAGGAGCAGAAAGATGGATGCTCCTTAGCCTTTCAGCACGGCCACCACATCTGTCCAGCCTGTGAACCAGACTTGACATCATTCCAGCCTGCCTGGGGCCTAGAAGGACCAGGATTTTTCTCCCTTATGCGCAAGAAAGACCATTCCAATTCAAATGGGCATTGCTGTGTCATATTAATATTCTAGGGTTACATTGCAATATCACATCCCAGGGGTGCATGGCTTCGGAATCAGTACAGGGGTGTCTTTCTGGATATCAATCTTGTCTTTCTCACCCTTGTAACTTTTCGAGTGCCAAAATAGACTGCTTCAGCATTTGAAAAGGCGTGTGTGTGGGGGGGAAATCGATGACTGCCTGGTCCCACCACACTGCAGACCCCAAAGGGTGATTAACATACGGAATTCACTGCCACAGGAGGTGGAGGCAGCCACATGCATAGATGGCTTCAAGAGGGGATTTGATATACATATGGAGCAGAGGTCCATCAGTGGCTATTAGCCACAAGGGATAGATGGAACTCTGTCCGGGGCAGTGACGCTATGTATTCTTAGTGCTGGATTGAGCAACAGTGGGAGGGCTTCTAGTGTCCTGGCCCCACTGGTGGACCTCTTGATGGCACTTGGATTTTCTGGTCATTGTGTGACAAGAGTTGGACTGGATGGGCCACTGGCCTGATTCGACATGGCTTCTCTTATGTTCTTATTCCTCGTGGCATTTTCAATGGCCCAACTTCACCGACTGAAATGGCAGCGGTGTCCATGGGTTGGACCTGTGGACACCATAACATCAAATTTTGTCCTGAGTCAGCTAGGCTACTGCATCTACTGGTAATGTAAGAGGAGGAGGTCAACCTTGTGAATCTATTATAAAAGTTATAAGGATATCCTACGTTGAAGAAGCTCCTTGATCATTATATAGCAGGGCTGCCATTTTGATTAATCTGACTTGCTAATCAGGCAGCTATTCCTAAGAATAATTTTTAGTAAACATCTGTATCAATACAGCATTTTTGCAATGCACATAAAGCAAAACACATACACATGAAAGCTTATGCCCAGAATTAAAGTTGGTTGGTCTTAAACGTGCCACTGGACTCGCATTTTGTTTTTTGTGACATTTTTTAAAGCGATTATGCTAGGAAAAGGAGCAAATCATGGAGCAAAATACTGTGTGTGAGGAGGCACGGAGAGGAAGTTCTATAATACATGCAACCCTCAGTTACGCCAGTCCGCTGCGTCTGCATTCTTATAAAGCTACAACCCTGCTTAGGACTAAACTGTAACCGTCAGATCCATTCCTTGAAAAATGGTCAGTGTTCTTACTCTTGTCTCTGAAGTCCTGGTACTGTAAAAGTTTAAACCTACTAGGTTCAAAGACTACTTCTTTTTTCAAGAGACACTGTCACTAGTTATTTGGAAGTCAACAGTATATCAGTTCTGACTGTTGTATTTTGTATGGGATACCCCCCCTTTCACTGTCTAGTTGCAAGCAACTTATGGTAACCCTGGAAAGTTTTCAATGCAGGAGACGTTGAGAGAAGATGATGATACTGGATTTATATCCCACCCTATACGCTGCATCTCAGAGTCTCAAAGTGGTCACAATCTCCTTTACCTCCCCCCCCCACCAGACACCCTATGAGGTAGGTGGGGCTGAGAGAGTTCTCCCAGCAGCCATTCCTTCAAGGACAACTCCTACGAAAGCTACGGCTGACCCAAAGCCATTTCAGCAGCTGCAGGTGGAGGAGTAGGGAATCAAACCTGGTTAGCCCAGGTAAGAGTCCGAGCACTTAATCACTACACCAAACTGGTTTGTCACTGCCTGTAGCAACCCTGGGCTTCCTTACTAGTGTCCTGCCCAAATACTAATCAGGGCTGACCATCCTTCACTTCTAAGGGCCAACAAGATTGGGCTAGAATGGGCTATATCCGGGGGAAGCCAGGGCTTGCACATTTTTCCACCTGAACTGAAAAAATTCTGTTTCATTGCTTTCATAGTTTTAATTGATAAATGTGTTGTTAATTGTCTATTGTCACTGTCATATGATTAAATTTGTTATACTCCACCCTGAGCCCGCTCGCAGGGTAGGGTGGAGCAGAAATTAACAACATAACAATAATTTTTTTAAAAAAATCTGCTTAGCAATCTTTTAATATTCTTGTTTATTGGTTTAACAGGCATTTCTGTAAGAAGCTGCTGGCAAAAAGCTGCCCTAGTTATTCTGGCTTTAACTAGAAAAGGTACTAGATGCTACAGTGACAAGTACCTAGCAAAATGACGGCAAAGCGCTCCGCTCCAAGTCCCTCTTTGATGTCTGTTTGCAAGCAGCAATGGAACTGTACCCAAATACGTGTTCCTGCTGTATTCCACCTTCCAGAAACAAACAAAAAAATGCTTTCAGAACCCTCCAAGTAATCTCAATGCAAACAGAACTATAACCCTCAAGGAAACTCTGAGCGTGCCACATTTGCTGGGCAAAGAGAGTCAAATTGTGTGGAAGAGATCTTCATCCATGCATACAGACCAAACTCTGGAAAAAATACTGTTTCGGGGGATAGCTGTGTTGCTCTGAAGCAGAAGTTTGAGTCCAGGGGCACCCTGAAGACCATCAAAAGTTTTTTTATTCAGGATATAAGCTTTTGTGTGCACCTTGAATAAATCTTTGCAGGTCTTCTGGAAAAACGGTTCTTCTGCAAAGCAGACCACAGCAATTTTTAGCTTACTGCCGTATAGTCTGTTTGCTGCAAAGGGGATAGAGGAGGGCGTTTCGACGCGTGAGCAACCGTTTTCATCCTGTGCCCTATCCAAGGAGGACAAGGCAATACTCACGGTTTTATCCCCATCTGTTGCATTATCAGCAACACTATGGTAATAGACTAAACAGAGAGAGACAGCAGGCAACATCAAGGCTACCAGTGAGTTCCATGACCCAGGGAGGATTTGAACCTCCAACACTAACCCCTAAGGAAAAACTATCCATGTACAACTTGAAAAGGAGATAAGGGACTGCGACTATGAAATAATTGCCTAAAGTTCGGAGGGGGGGGTGTTAATTAACAGATCTCATGCAAGGGTGAGAGAAAAAATAAAAATGAAGTCTGAGTCCAGCGGAACCTTAAAGACCAACAGTGTTCTAATTGGGTCATTTTGTAGAAAAATAGTGGCAGAACTCATTAGCATATGCCGTCCCCACCAGCCCAAAGCAACCCGATGCAAGAAAGGAGAGCCCCAGGCAAGTGAGGCCTGCTTGGGCTGGATAGAGATCCAGCCAGCCCAAGCATGCCTCGCTCGCCAGGGGCTCTCCTGGGCCACCCCCCCCCTCCAGTCAAAAGGCCAGCAAGCCACCCACTGCCCAAAATTACATAAGAAGTGGAGAAAGGGTGGTGCAGACTTCCCCAGGGGTTAATGAGGGCTGCTGGGTGTGTGGCAAAGCTCCTGGTGGCTGGCTGGTTGCCCACTCTAATCCAGGGATTGTTATGCAGCTGCACCTCCTATTCTATGGACAAGGTAGGTGGGGAGGAAGAGGGGGAACCCTCAGAAAGTTCAGAAGTTGTGCTCCTGTGAGCTGCTGCTGAATCTGAGGCCTGGCTGTAATCAAGGTATAAGCTTTTGTGCGCAGGCACGCTGCTTCAGATGCAGTGAAACTGAAGTTGTCTGTCCATAAATACAGGCAGAGGTTGAGCAGCAAACCAGCAAACATAATGAAGATGTTTAACTAACGCAAGACAGGAGTAACAAGCTTAGTTCTTAATGGTCACAATTTGTTTCGATTTAATTCTGGGGGAGGAAACGTTTGGATATTGGATCTTTACTCTGCATTTTAATAATAAACTAAACTGCTCTAACATTCCCCCTTTTTGAGCATAAACTAGCACAAAAAGATTATAAAACACATTTTCTCTATAAAAGTGGAATCTCATAATACAGCAGAAACCTAAACTAATGCTACTACATCCAGCAACAACCAACTCCTTTTATTATATTTTGCAACCGTGTGGATAATTAGGTAGCCAACCCAGATGTCAAATTTCTTGCCTTCAGTCACCTTCTTAAACACCCTCACAGCCTTTCAAGCCTTGATATTTTCTGTAATATTTCCAGCTTTATCAATGCAAAAATAACACTTTTATTTTATAATGGTACAGACTTCTCCGTGCTATCCTAGGATCTTATCTAATGCCTGTCTGTTCTGGACGACCACACAAGACAGAGATCATACATCTTTCTTATGGATCAGTGAGGGATGCAGCAGCAGTATTACAGCTAATTCAGAGGATATGTTCTTAATTGCCCTTTCATTGGAAGCACATTTTAAGAGAATCCCCCAACATGAAGACAGACACAGGCCTGGCGCATGGGAGTCGGCGACCTAGCCGATTGCCTAGGGCACCAGCTCCCAGCAGGGGCGGGCGCCCCCTCCGAGCCTCTGACTGGGCGCCGAGGGGTCGGAGGAGCTCCCCCGGCCCCTCAGCGCCCAGAAAGAAAGGCGCTTCCCATCCTCGGTGCCCTCAATACTTGGAGAGCGCTGGGGAGGGGAACGTCATGTTCTCAGGGCGCAGGCAGGCGGGAGTCTAAAGCCGGTCCAAAGTCAGAGTTCAGGAAGTCAAGCAGGAGTCTAAGTCACCACAGCAAAATCGCAAACCAGAAGCAGAAGTCAGTGTCCAGAGCCAAAGGGTCAGGGTGCCAAGGAATTCAAACCGGTCAGGAACCGGAATCAGGAAGGAGCGTGGATGCAAGTCAGGAAATGGACTTGTTGCTTCCATGAGGTTGCCAAGTCCCGTGTGTGAGTTATATGGGAGCCTCAATCAGCCTGCTCCGAGTGGCCATAATTCTCCTAGAACTCAGGGCTAAGAGATCAGAAGCATTAGCGCGCCTCGCACCTGCATTCTGCAAGTGTTTTCCAAAGACGGCTCCACATTCTTGAGATGGGAGGGGGAGAGCTTGGAGGAGACTGATTGTCAACAGCCGGCACTGGTGCCTGGAATGTGGGGAGAGCGATTGATGGGCCAGCTGTTGGTTCTTGGCTGAGGTGCTGGAAGGCTGTTCTTCCTGGTCTGTTAACCCTGTCAGCTCCCCCTCCTCGGAACTCATGACAGGGAAGCACTAAGTGCCTGGCACGGTGATGTCACCTCTGGGTGATGTCATCACTTTGCATGCATACAAAAACTTTTCCCCGGGGGGCTGCACTGGGCTTCTGCCTCAGGCGGCAGAACCCGACACCTTGGGCCTGGACACAGACACACACAAAGCCTAAGTGCAAGAGACATGAAAAATAATTTTTAAAACACACTGGGAAAGAGGAGTGTGAGAGAGAACAGAACACTGGTGGCAGCTTCTGCCGAAACGTTATTTTCATCTGCACACCCAGTCTGGCCAACTTGAAGCCCTGCTGGGAAGGAGGATCACTCGGCCTCACCCGCTTTTTAAAAACACTTGACAGACACCAGAACAGGTGTCAGCTAGTGGCACGGCGCCCACGGGCACCACAGTGGAGACCGCTGGTGTGAATCAATGCAAACCAATAGCAAGAGAGACCTAATAGGCAACGCAACGGGACAAAGATGACAACACATTAGAAACAATACCGAAAAAGCAGCAGATGTATACAAGTGATGCAGAAGCAGAAAGCAAGGCAGTAAGAGCAGCACAACATATATAACAAACAGACAACACATACCATACTCAGTGGCACAGGCTACTTGCCTCTATAGAAAAATCTTTGTGAACCATTTCATTATCCTATAGCTCTATTACTTTCATAAAAGTTCTCTCCTATACAATCCTGTTTTCCGTAGTTTTCAGAATGCCAGAAGTAAGGAAAACTTCCTGGCGGTGGACAGGTCATTCCACAAAGTGGGAGCCACAATGGAGGATGCACGCGTACGGGGAGTCCTTGAACTTACCCGTCTGCAGGGTAGCACCCACCCCGAGAAGGCCCTGCTCAGATGCATAAAGATGTTGTGGCGGAGCACAGCAGGGGAGGCAGTCCTGAAGGCGTGAGGCTTCGAGGCCACGGAGGGCATTTGCACGTGGTAACCAGCACCGCAAACTGAACCCAATAACCGCCACTGCCTGGTTCGGCACTGCGAACCCGGATTTCTTTGCTGGTCTCCCATCCAGATACTGACCAGGGCTGCCCCGGCTGAGCCTCTGAGACGGGGCTCAACTGGACTCAAGGCTGTTTTAAGAGGCTGATCTGGATGGCCCGGGCTGGCTGGATCTTGGGAAATCTTTGAAGCCGAGCCCTAGTTAGTATTTGGACGGGAGACCGCCAAAGGAAGCCCTGGACTGAGAGGCAAATCACCTCTGAACATCTCTGGCCTCGAAAGCCCTGTGGAGTTGATATTAGTCACTTGCAGGCGAATATATAAACTCGCACACCAGACCAACTGCTCTCAAAAGGTTAAGACTGGTTTACTCTGCACCTTCCTTTTGTCTGAACCTAGATTAGGGGTGGCCAAACCCGCTTAACGTAAGAGCCACACAGAATAAACAGCAGACGTCTGAGACACACAAGACACGAACGTCAGATTGGTTTATGGTTTATTCGATTTATATCCTGCCCTTCTCGCCGAAGCAGGCTCAGGGCAGCTCACAACCAGCAAAACCAGAACAATTTAACCGTTAAACAATAAAACAAGTTACATTAAAATGGTTAAGAACAATTAAAAACAGTCTGGCGCTAATCGTATCTGATGTCTTCTCGCTTCAGACGGCATCCAGTCTGTATTCGATGTATCTCAGCCACCCCGTATCAGTCCTTCGATGTCAGATTAAAGGCCAGACGGAATAGAGTGGTCTTACAGGCCTTGTGGAACTGAGCGAATGTCCTGCAAGGCTGTACCGTATTTTTCGGACCATAAGACGCACTCCCCCCCGCAAAAAAAAGTGGGGGGGAAGTGTGTGCGTCTTATGGAGCGAAGGGACAATAGGACGTACCTTCCTCTGGGGGGGTGGGGGGCGATCCGCTGCCTCCACCTCCGATCCCAACGCTTCCCCCGCGCCTGCCTGGCTCCAGCTCTGCTTCCAGCAAGCGCTGGGATCGCTCCACGCTGCCCCCGCCGCAAACCCAGCACTTCGCGAGCGCCGGCTGCGGAGGGGGCGGCGTGCTTCCTCCGTGCCTGTCTGCCTGGCTCCAGCTCTGATGCTTAAAGCAAGCGCCGGGATCGGAGGGTGCGATCCTGGCGCTTGCTGTAAGCATCAGAGCTGGAGCCAGGCAGACAGGCACGGAGGAAGCACGCCGCCCCCTCCGCAGCCGGCGCTCGCGAAGCGCTGGGTTTAAGGTGGGGGCAGCGTGGAGCGATCCCGGCGCTTGCTGGAAGCAGAGCTGGAGCCAGGCAGGCAGGCGTGGGGGAAGCGCCGGGATTGGAGGCGGAGGCAGCGGATCGCCCCCCCAGGAGGAAGGTGCGTCCTATGGTCCGGAGCGTCTTATGGACCAAAAAATAGCTTCTTCCAGCAGCTGACTGCCACCAATAGGGGGCAGCAATCAAGAAGGCCCCGCTCTCTGGTGGACTTGAGTCTAGCCTCCCTTGACCCAGGGATTTCTAATAGATTTTTCGTCCCAGATCTAAGTACCCTCTGGGGAACGTGTGGGGAGAGATGGTCCCTAAGGTAAGCAGGTCCTCGGCGAGGTGAGGAAGAAAGGAAAATAGATGGGGGAGGAGAGGAGAGAGGTGAAAAGAAAACAACTTTAAATGCATTCTCCAAGCCACTGACTGGCTTGGCAAAATGATTTAAAGAGATAAATACCTTCTCCAAACTGGTTGACATGGCAGTGGGAGCTTTGAGAGCCACACAATATGTGTGAAGGTTCCACATGTGACTCCTGAGCCACAGTCTGGCCACCGCTGAGCTAGACAGTCTCCTAGATAGTGCTGGGAGGATAGCAGGCCAAGGGTATGGTCATACAGCTAAGGTTTATCTGGGTTTGGGCCAGTGAGCTCTCTCCGCTATTACAATAAATACAACATTTATTTACAAAGACACAGGCAAACAGTTAAAAAGAAAAAAAAGGAATGGGTATACAGGACTCAGTATGCCGAAATGCAAGGACAACAAGCCCAGCTATCCATCTGTGCAAAGATGCAAGGTTCCACTGGTCAGTCTGGAGTCTCTGGCAGTGAGAGGAGGCGGGGGGGCCCCAGGAAGCTAACTGGACTTCTACCTGGCCATTCTTGCGAGGAAAACTTCAGCCCATTAACCCCTTCAGCCAATCACGAGGCTCTCGAAGGGTTCTTCCCAAATTACTGGCAACTGGCAGCTCCACTTGACCTTCTTTCTCAGCTGCAGCTTAATAGTTCATCAAGCCAGTCCAAGCAAAAGGCCCTGGGGAGAAACTAGTAGCAACTGGGAACGTTACACACCCCCAGCAGCGACTGATACTCTAGCGATCTAACAGTTTTTCAGAAAGCCCCCCTCCCCCCAGACTTCTGGTGTTTGGGGTGGCAGAAACACCGGGGGGGGGGGGGGGCACTGAGGCATGAAAAATGCTGCCGGTGTCAATGTTGTCCAAAGATAAAAAGGTAAAGCACCAGTCCTTTCCCACTCTGGAGTGATGCTGCATCAAGACGTTTTTATGGGGTGGTTTGCCTTGCCTTCCCCGTCATCCACACTTCCCCCCCAGCAAGGTTAAAAAAAAAAAAAAAAGGTCAAGGTAGTCCCCTGTGCAAGCACCAGTTGTTTTCGACTCTGGGGTGACGTTGCTTTCACAACATTTTCAAGGCAGATTTTTCACGGGGTGGTTTGCCATTGCCTTCCCCAGTCATCTACACTCCCCCCCACCCCCCAGCAAGCTGGGGACTCATTTTACCGACCTCAGAAAGATGGAAGGCCGAGTCAACCTGGAGCCGGCTACCTGAACCAGCTTCCGCTGGGATTGAACTCAGGTCGTGAGCAGAGGGCTCCGACTGCAGTACTGCAGCTTTATCACTGTGCACCATGGGGCTCTCATCTCAGCAAACAGGGTACTCATTTTATTACGTTTTCATGACTTCTTACAGGGTGGCTTGCCATTGTCTTCCCCAGTCATCTACGCTTTACTCCCAACAAGCTAGGTGCTCATTTTATGACGTTTTCATGGCAGACTTTTTACGGGGTGATCCACCATTGCCTTCCCCAGTCATCTACACTTCCCCTTAGCAAGCTGGGTACTCATTTTACTGACCTCAGAAGGATGGAAGGCCGAGTCAACCTTGAGCCGGCTACCTGAACCCAGCTTCTGCTAGGATCGAACTCAGGTCGTGAGCACAGCTTGAATTGCAGTACTGCAGCTTACCGCTCTGTGCCACGGGGCTGCTACACTGACATATATGCCACATCCAAAAGAGTGATGCAGTGCTAAAATGTAGAATTGCACAACAGAGCTACTGAGTCAATCCTCTCTCCTTTTTATTGGCTGAGGCTCCTCCCCTTTCTTGTCCCCTAGAGTAGGAAGGAAAAAGCCAGAGCTTCCTTTACCCAGTTCCCTGGATCCCATGGAAGAAACACAAAGAAAGCACCTTTAAGACCAACAAGTGCTAATGTTTTAAACATGTTAAGCTTTTTTAAAAAAGTGTTTGATTGTGTTTGTGCTCTTTATAAAGTTTATGTCTCTGCTACCTAATCTTAAACAGGTACACAAATGGCCCGCCCCAACAATGTCAGATCTGGCCCCCATATCAATTGAGTTCAACGCCCTGCCTGAAGCCCCTCTTTTTAAGACATAAGTCCTTGAGGAACCTGAAGTATTGTTAAACCAGTTTAAGTCTGTTGTGTAAACACATCTGAAGTTATCAGGCGGCAGTTTTCACCTGCCGCAAACAAGCCAATATGGCAGAGTGTGCTTTCAGGCACGCCGTGAGCTGACATTCCAACACAGGACGTTCGTTCACTCCTTTCAACCTTCACTCCATCTGCTTGCCAAGTCAAACAGTGGAAAGTTAATCTGCTCTTGTCACATGTTTTCCACCTCCACCTCTTAATTATTTCAGACTCCCAAAGGCAGGAATTCGGTACAACGCAACCCCTTCGCTGTCTCTCATTCACAGAGCAGAGCATAAGGTTGCAAAACTTGTTGCTTGCTAATGAGGATTACTTTCCTCCACAGCAGAATAGAGCCATGGTTGAATACCAAAACAAACTGAGGTTTGTGCAACAAACTACCAGGCAAAAGTAACAAATCCCAATTCGGGTGTAAACCCCGTTTCCCCGCTTCTTTCCCCTTTCTGTTTTCCCTACACTTCCATATGGGACCAGGCAGCTATAAGTAACCCTAAACAAGCCGTGGTTTGTGGATTCAGACAGCACAATTCAAAAGCGACCTGAAATCCCAGCCTGGTGCCAACCAACACACTTCTGCTGTCACAATCAGCGTTCACTCCAAGCTGAATTAATGTGAGCTAGGTCACCGGTTTTTAGCTTTCGGCTCACACATTTTTGCCTTAGCTCAGGAAAAATGGCCTCAGAGCAAACTAACTTATGCAGCAGCTCGCCCCTTTAATGCCAGCAGCTCACAAAGTAGAATTTTTGCTCACAAGACTCCACAGCTTAGAGAGAGCATTGGTCACAACTAAGATGGATTTGATATAATAATAATAATACCCTGGATTCAGCAGGAGCTCACAGGAGCACAGCTCCTGAACCTTTCTGAGAGTTCCACCTCCTCCTTCCCACCTTGTCCACTGAATAGTATGTGCAGCTGTATAACAATCCCTGGATAAGCTCCACCACCTATTTTTCTACAAAACGACCCCTGATGATAATAATAATAATAATAATGTTAGATTTATATCCTGCCCATTCTGCAAAGACCCAATGCAGCTAACAATATAAAATAAACAGAGGCAACATTAGTAAACAGTATTAAAACCATTAGGGTTTGTAGAATCTTTCGGGCTCAAGTGCTGTGTTCCACTGGAGAAAGTTTTTCTTCCAGACGTTTCGTTCTCAGCTGCAGAGAACATCCTCAGTGGCGTTGCAGCCGGAGCAAGCGCTCTGGAGAAAAAACTTTCTCCAGTAGAACACGACACTTGAGCCCGAAAGATTCTACAAACCCTAATGATGTTGCCAGCCGTGAAAACCTGAAATCTAGAATTAAAACCGTAACAATAAAACAATCGATTAAAATCACAGTGGTGCTACCACATCTATTACAGGCAGGATCATATGGTGTAGCCACAGTCTACTACAGTGTATGATTGCAGACTGTAAGTTGTGGATGTTTTTGCTACTGGGAATAGGCATCCACTTACCTTGAGCCTCTCTCTTAGAACAGCATCCACAATACTTAAAGATAAAGGTAGTCCCCTGTGCAAGCACCAGTCGTTTCCGACTCTGGGATGACGTTGCTTTCACGTTTTCACGGCAGACTTTTTACAGGGTGGTTTGCCACTGCTTTCCCTAGTCATCTACACTTTCCCCCCAGCAAGCTGGGGACTCATTTTACCAACCTCAGAAGGATGGAAGGCTGAGTCAACCTTGAGCTGTCTACCAGAACCCAGCTTCCAGGTCGTGAGCAGAGCTTAGGACTGCAGTACTGCAGCTTTAACACTCTGTGCCACGGGGCTCTTACACGATACTTACCGGCCCATTAATCCACCAGGTTTTATCAGCCAATCTAAACAGCAGTGCCTCTGCATGGCATACTGTGGTTTTAGCGACCTCCCTGGTATAACTCACCGAAGTGCTCCTTTGCAAAACACTCTCCAATCCAAGAGTCCCCAGCGTGGTGCCCATGATGCCCATCAACACCTGTTCTGGTGCCCACCAGGTGTTTTTAGGAAGTGGGCGGGGCCAGGTAGGGCTTTCGCCCAGCAAGGCTTCTGACTGACTACTGGAGATCTGATTGGCTGTGCGGGTTTTTAAAAAACGTTCCTTGGCCAGCAGCTGCCAGTACAGCACAAGGGCCTACACTGTGTGACTGAAATTAAGCTCTGGCAATCGTTCTTTGGCTGGATCCACTGCTGCTCTGTTACTGCACCCACCACTGTCCAAGTCGGAATTCACAGTGTGCCCACAGGCTCCAAAAGGCTGGGGACCCCTTCTCTGTTCAATCCAATATTAATTCTGCTAGCAGAGAAAAAAGTAGATTCTGCAACTAGCCTGCCTGCAAACTATGATACTTCTGTTTCATTTGTTTATTTTAGTTTTCCTATATTCCACCTTTCTCCTCAGTGAGGACTCTAACCGGCTTACATCTCTTCTCCTCCACTTTATCCTCAGAACTTTTGTGAAGTACATTCGGCTGAGTGTGTGTGACTGGTCGAAGGTCACCCAGTGAGTTTCTGCAGCAGAAGCGAGGATTTGAAGTTTCCCAGGCCCTTGTCTGACGCTTTAACCACTTATACCAAGGTTAGTTAATGTAAGAAGAAGAAGATATTGGATTTATATCCCGCCCTCCACTCCGAAGAGTCTCAGAGCAGCTCACAACGTCCTTTCCCTTCCTCCCCCACAACAGACACCCTGTGAGGTAGATGAAGATATTGGATTTATATCCCGCCCTCCACTCCGAAGAGTCTCAGAGTGGCTCACAATCTCCTTTACCTTCCTCCCCCACAACAGACACCCTGTGAGGTGGGTGGGGCTGGAGAGGGCTCTCACAGCAGCTGCCCTTTCAAGGACAACCTCTGCCAGAGCTATGGCTGACCCAAGGCCATGCTAGCAGGTGCAAGTGGAGGAGTGGGGAATCAAACCCGGTTCTCCCAGATAAGAACACTTAACCACTACACCGAACTGCCACATAGAATAAATATCACAATACTTAAAGAACCACAAGGAAAGGAGAGAGATGGGGGAGAGGGAAAGGTAGAAAGAAAGCAACTTTAAATGCATTATCCAAGCCGACTTGGCTTGGAGAAGTGATTTAAAGAGAGAAATGTCTTCTCCAAGCCAACTGACAGGGCAGTGGGGGCTTTGAGAGTCACACAATGTGTGTGTGTGTGTGTGTGTGTGTGTGTGAAAGAGCCACAGTTTGGCCACCCCTGTACACTATACCATGCTGCCTCTCCAGTCTGCTGACTTTTATGAGCAGTTCAGAATAATTTAAAGCAGGGGTGTCAAACACCAAGCCCGGCCAAGGCTTTGATCAAGTCCGTGGAGCTCTTTTCTCCCCCCTCTTTTTTTTTAAAGTCTAAGATTTGTGGGTGAAAGGCCTAGGAAGATGAAGCCTCACCCAGCCCAGAAGCCACTGTCCAGCATTCGAGCTTGATATATGCCCTCAGATGGGATTCAAGGAGGAAAACCGGCCAAATTCTGCAAGGTGTCCCCATTGTACAAGCAGTAAATCATCTGCTGCAGAAAACTATTCTGACAGCACCAGGGCACAGAGCACTTTGCAGGGCTCAGTCAGAGACACAAGTCTCTGCCCCAGGCAACTCACAAAGGGATATGAATAAGGGCAACCACACATACGCAGACTTTGCTTCAGTTACAACCTACATTGCATTTGCCTGGAGTTTAAAAAGAAGGTGCATCCCCTCCTCTTCTCTGGCAATCAAGGGTCACCTGAAAACCCTACTTTTCTGCTTCGGTACCATGACCACTTCATAGTACAAGGGGTCCCCCTTACACTCTCCCACAAATTCACCTCCAAAATTAAGTGCCTTGCAAGTTACCATAGAAACACAGAATCCTAGGGTTGGAAGGGACCCCTAGCAGAATTTTTGCTCACAAGACTATGGCTTAGAGGGTCATCTAGTCCAACCCCTTGCACAACGCAGGAAACTCACAAATATTTCCCCTTAAATTGCCCAGTAACAGTTCTTCCTATCTCCCCCTCCACACTGCCAAACTTCTCTGCAGAAATCAAGGAGACCACCCATTCGATCTCTTCCAGAGGTAGTTGCTACTCTACTCCATCCTCAAAGGCCAGCTGCTAGACTAAGTTTAAAGGGAGAGGCGACCTGAATCCACCAGCAAAATTTAAAACCGGCCTCCCCCCCCCCGCCCCCTCCACAGGCAATGGCGGACTGGGTCTAAAAAGATTGGTTGCCAGGAGACACAGGGGGCCCACCCACAACTATAAGGCTATCATTTCATTGTTGCAAGAAATAAATTTTTCAAAAGATACAGGGCTGTGATCAGACACAGTAAATAATGCACTTTCAATCCACTTTCCAACTGGATTTTGCCAGTTTACAGAGTAAAGTCCAGTTGGAAAGTGCACTGAAAGTGGATCGAAAGCCCTTTATTTAATGGGGAAAAGGTAAAATTAAAACTTTTGCGAAATATATATATTTTTAGTAATTATCCAGTGTACATATATTGTACATATTACCGGCAGTATAAATCAGTACTGATCAGCTGCAAAAGCGGGAGATCCCCAGGCCCCACCTGGAGGCTGGCAACCCTAAATGCAACATACATTTTAGTTGCATGGCAGTAATAACACTGGGACTTCTATTTCCAAGCTGCTAAAAGGTCATTGACATTTTAAACATATTGTCTAACGTTTAAGGGGCCCGCCTCAGCGGGTGCCCACAGCACCCACTTGCCATCGGTCAAACTCACACCCTGGCGAGGCCGCCACTGCCTACAGGCCAAAGAAGCTCACAGCAATCACGTCGTTTCGCAAGCCGCGCGAGAGAGCCTCGAGGCAGAACGAGCACCGCAAATCAGGGGCGGGGGGGGGGGGGGGAGACTGGGGGCCATACAGAGACAAGAAGTGTTTGTGTCTAGGTGATGCACACGCGGCCTTGGCTACAATTAAACCCAAGCCTGATTGTGGGGGGAGAAAGAGAAAAGCGAGCATTTGAGAAAAGTATCCCCGGTTTGCAAATGCAAACATTCCCGGACGGGATTAGGCGCGAGAGACCAGACGGAACCGGGGGGGGGGGGGGAGAGAGAGAAATGCATACTCCTGTGCAAAAGGCCCCTTGCAAAACCGCCTCCGGAGCTAAATGCCTGGTTCCGCGGGAGAAAGAGAAGAGCGAGCATTTGAGAAAAGTATCCCAGGTTTGCAGATGCAAACATTCCTGTACGGGATTAGGCGCGAGGGACCAGACGGAACCTGGGGGGGGGGGGGGGAGAAATGCATACTCCTGTGCAAAAGGCCCCGTGCAAAACCTCCTCCAGGGCTAAATCTCTGATCCCGGGGGAGAAAGAGAAGAGCGAGCATTTTTAGAAAACCACCCCCGGTTTGCAAATGCAAACATTCCCGGACGGGATGAGGCGCGAGAGACCAGGCGGAACCGGGGGAGGGAAATGCAGAACCCTGTGCAAAAGGCCCCCTTGCAAAACAGTCTCCCGGGCTTGCTGCAAGACCCGCGGGACGGGAAGGTCAATTGCTAATCATTGCAACTATTGCAACGGCAAGCGCGGCGGAGAGCGGCAGCCGGTGCCTGCGCGAGGGAGGGAGGGAGGGAGAGCCCGACCCAAGGAAACTCCTCTCCGATGCAGCCCGGAGAGGGGGGGTGGGGAGGCAGCGCAGCCCTGCCTGCCTGCCTGGGCTCTCTCACCTGCACGGCTCGCGTGAAGAAGACGCCCGCGTCGGAGGCCAGCTTCTTCATGTTGAAATCCATGGCGATGCAGCAGCAAAGCACTGCGGGCGAGAGGCCGAGAGGAGCGGCAGCCGGAGCCTAGCAAAGACCCAGAGCATCAGTCCTCGCCTCGCCTCTCGCCGCTCCGCCCACCTGCTCGCCCAGGAGCCGCGCAAGGAGCAGGGACGCCAGGAGGCGGTGCTGCCGCCAGCCTCCCTTTTAGACCCGCGCTCAGCAGCGCCCTCTGGCAGCCGCCCGGCGGCCTCTTAAAGCGCCGCGCCGCGTGGAGGGGGCGCCTCGCTTTGGAAGGCGAGCGCGCCCGGGGGACTCCAAGCACGTGGGGGATCCGTGGCGGTGGGGAGCCCTGCCGGGCAGGTTTGCTGCAGGAGCCGCGTGGAATTCACGGCAGCAGAAGAGTCAGTCCTTAAGCAGGCGCTTTGGGGAAGCTGCCGTCGTTTGCACGCTTAAGGCCGGAAAAGAACATAAGAGAAGCCATGTTGGATCAGGTCAATGGCCCTTCACTCTGGGTCACACAGTGGCCGGAAAAAATACAGGGACCATCAGGAGGTCAACCAGTGGGAAGCCCTTCCACTGTTGCCCCCCTCCAAGCACCCAGAATACAGAGCGTCACTTGCCCCAGACAGAGTTCCAACAATATGCTGTGGCTAAAAGCCGGGGATGGACCTCTGCTCCATATGCTTATCCAATCCCCTCTTGAAGCTGGCTATGCTTGTAGCCGCCGCCACCTCCTGTGGCAGTGAATGCTTGGATGCAAGACTGATTGAGTTAAGTGGGACGTTGGAGTTAACCTGCATAAATCCTCTCAGTAGCATATAAACCAGTGGTGTCAAATGTGGTCTGGGGGCTGAATCAGAGCCCCAGGAGGGCTCCTATCAGGCCCCCAAGCAACCGACTGTCATCTGCTTCCTTCTCCCTCTCTCTTGCTTCCTTCTGTGTAACAGCTTGTTTTGCAAGGCTTGCTCAGTCGCAGAGGAGCTACACAGCAAAACCTCTGTTTTCTCTATTGGCTTAGGCTCCTCCCTTGGGGAGGAGGAAGAGCTGGCTTTGCCAGGCTATCACAATTGCACAGCAGAGCTCCTGAACCAAGTCTCTCTTCTATTGGCTGAGGCCCCTCTCCTTCCTGGTCCCCTGGGAAAGGCAGGAAAGAGCCAGAACTTCCTTTACCCAGTTCCCTGGATCCCATGGGTGAAATACAAAGAAAGCACCTTTAAGACCAATGAGTGCTAATGTTATAAGCATGTTTTAAGGTTTTTTTCCAAAAATCTTTAATTGTGTTTATGTCCTTTATAAAGTTTATATCTCTGCTATCTAATCTTCAATAGGAACACATATGCCCCAGCCCGACAACAGCTCATTTATGTCAGATCCAGCCCTCATAACAAATGAGTTTGACACCCCTGATCTAAAGTATCAAGTAGCACAGCAACTGGCTGTCATCTGCTTCCTTCTCCCTATATCTTGCTTCCTTCTGTATAACAGCTTGCTTTGCAAGGCTTGCTCAATTGCACAGGAGCTACAGAGCAAAACCTCTATTTTTCTCCATTGGCTGAGGCTCCTCTTTTGGGGAGGAAGCAGAGCTTGCTTTGCCAGGCTCTCTCAATCACACAGCAGAGCTACTGAGCCAGGCCTCTCACCCTTCTATTGGCTGAGGCTCCTCCCACTCCTGGTCCCCTGGGGAAGGAAAGAGCCAGAGCTTCCTTTGCCCAGTTCCCTGGATCCCATGGGAGAAATACAAAGAAAGCACCTTTAAGACCAACAAGTGCTAATGTTTTAAGCATGTCTTAAGATTTTTAAAAAAATGTTTAATTGTGCTTTTCTGTGTCCTTTATACAGTTTATATCTCTCCTACCTAATCTTAAATAGGTACACACATGGCCTGGCCTGATATGGCCCCGCCCAACCCGATATGGCCCAGCCCAACAAGGTTTCATTTATGCCAGATCTGGCCCTCATAACAAATGAGTTCGACATCCCTGAATAGGCAATACACTGACTGGACATGACTAGCAAGGAGCTGTCTCTTCTTTTCTGGTACTTTGCCTTGATCGATCACCCTACTCCTTTGGCCATTTTGAAAATAAGGCTCTGCATGCATATTTACATTCGTACACTTCATGTAGGTTTCAGAGCTTTTTTTGTAGCAGGAACTCCTTTGCATATTAGGCTACACCCCCTGATGTAGCCAATCCTCCAAGATCTTACAGTAGGCTCTGTAAGAAGAGCTCTGTAAGCTCCTGGAGAACTGGCTACAGCAGGGGAGTATAGTCTAATATGCAAAGGAGTTCCTGCTAAAAAAAAAAATAAATCTCTGGGGAGGAGGGGTCTGGAGATCTCCTGTGATTACAATTGATCTCTGGACTACAGAGATCAGTTCACCCTAGACAAAATGGATTTATACTTTGGAAGGTGGGCTGTGTGGCATCAAAACAAAGTTTGAGCAGCGTTTAATTTGGGGTCTAATGCACACTGGTCCAGATACCTGAATTATCAAATATCTGAAGAAGCATGCATGCACATGCGAGCTTATACCCACAATTAAACTGGACTTGAATTTTGTTCTGTTGCTTCAGACCAACATGGCTGCTCACATGGATCTATCTGTACGACAACACATCCCTGCTGAGCCCCACCCTCAGCCCTTCCCAGGCTCTGCCTCCAAACCTCCAGGTATTTCCCCACCCAAAATTAGTTAAAAACCCTCACCCTCATAATGGTCTATCCAGGTCATATTTGGATGGTCTGTTTTAGATTGTAAGCCCCTTGAGGGCAAAGGACTTGGTTTACCTTTTACCTGTGAAACTCTGTAAAGCACCATAGAAATGGATCGTATTGTGATAATTAAAAAAAAAAACCTGCAATGATTTATTAAGCATGTTGTGCAACACGCAAAGGTGGAACACACCAAAAACAAACAAGCAAACTCAAAAACCCAGATACAAGAGACAGCTTGAGATTACATATGAAAGACAAATTGTCATCACTGCAACATTTCCATAAGCAACTAGGCAGGATGCAAATTAAATAAATACCTGCCGATGGCCTGCAAGAAAGGAAGGAAGAACAATAATGTGGAAGTTGCAGTCCCTGAGCTGAAAACCTCTCTCTGCAGACTCTATAAACAGCCAGGGGATTCCTGCAGGGCAATCCCGCCCCCCCCCCCCCTATAATTTGCTGAGCCCATCTGTGGGGAGCGCAGATTATAAATCAAAAATAATAACTGGCCCTCAGCTGCTCTCAACTTTCTGGGCCTCCTGGAGTATGCTCAGTCCTTATCAGGCTGATAGGGGGGCACGTTGTTTAATTTACAGCCATGTTTTTGTGCATACCTTGGGGGGGGTCATCCAAGTATATAGAAAGGATCCACATTCTTTGTAGTCAGCATGACTAAACTTTGGTCAATAATGGTAGGAAGAAGGCAGCGGGAGAACAGGAAAGTCCAACATGAGATGGATTGACGCAGTCGAAGAAGAACATATTGGATTCACTCTGAATCTGAGTCTCATGTTGAGTTCGCACCACACTAAATAACGTGTTCTGCATCTGGATTTTTACTGTGTAAGAACAGCAAAAATCCGGATGTAAAATGCATTATTTAGTGTAGTGTGAACACACCATCAGAGCGACTTACAATTTTCTTTACCTTCCCCCAAAACAGACACCTCGTGAGGTAGGTGGGGCTAAGAGAGCTCTCACGGAAGTTTTCAAGGACAACTCTGCAAGAAGAGCTATGGCTGACCCAAGGTCACTCCAGCAGCTGCAAGTGGAGGGGTGGGGAATCAAACCTGCTTCTCTCAGATAAGGGTCCACATACTTAAGCGCTACACTGAACAGGGCCCTCCGTTTGCAAGACCTGAGCAAGGCTGTTGACAGTGGAATGTTTAGGAGGTTGTTCAATCCTAGGGTTGCCATAAATTGGAAGCAACTTGACAGCACTTAACAAAGACACACAAATACACTCACAGCTTGATATTGCTGATTTACTGTTAGCTATAATGGTTATAGCCTCATTGAATGCCCTTCTAGGTTTTGGTGTGCAGAGTCACTCCAACCTAAGGCCATTGAAATCAATACATTTAAACAGGATAGGATTGCACTATTGGGGCATGTGTATATATGCCTATGCTCATGTGCACATGCACAACTGGTTTGGTCTTGAATTGACAATAGAAACAAAATGGGTGACGCAGCTAACTCCTCAGCAAAAGAGTGCAGCAATTAAAAAACAGCTAGGAGTAATGAACAGCATGCCACATTGTAAAACCTCTGAGTTAGTTTCTTGCTTGAAAGTAATGAGTAACGATTGTGTTGCTGTACAGGGTTTTCAGTACAGCGAGTGCACAACAAATGCAACCCAGATCTAACATGAGGTTGAACTTTATATTAAATGTGATTGGAGAATGAAAAGCACAATATACATTTTAAAATAATTTTCAAAAGAATAAAAAGAAAAATAGTAGTCAATACGCATGACTTCAAAAGCCAAGCCAGTGCTACCTGAAATGCTTTATTTTTTAAACTGGCGATACTAGGAAATTGTTCCTTGCCTTCAGTATGCAAACCTGTGCTCTATTCAAGAGTTGGCAACTCTGGGGATGGGGCATTCCTGGAAATTTGTAGGTGGAGTGTGGGGAGGTTTGGGGAGGGACCTCTGCTTTATCACAAACAGAAATTAAACATAGTAATGCTACTTATTATTAATTATATATCCCATTTTCATTTAGACATTAACTCCCAAAGAGGCTCACAGTAATTTTAGGGGGGAGTCTGTCTGTCTGTCCATCATTATCATCCATCCATCCATCTCTTTAGTTCTATATAGTTTTTAAACTTAATATTAAATGTCCTGTATCCATCATCTACTAAAAATATAGGGAGGGGGCCTCGTGGCTGTGATATCGTATATAAACATATTCAACTACATTTTAAAAATTAAAATAACAATTAAAATAACGCTGAAGGGGAAAGGGTTTTCTCAGCTAGAGGATCCAAGCGTAACTTTATTTATTTACTTCACTCATACCCCACCTTTCTCTCTAAGCAAAGCAGCTCACTTCGTTCTCTTCTGTTTTAGCTTCACAACAACCCTGTGAGGTAGGTCAGGCTTAGAAGCGTGTGACTGGCGCAAGGTCACCCAGCAAGCTCATGGCAGAGAGTGCGCATTTGAACCTGGGTCTCCCAGCTTCTACTCTGGCGCCCTAACCACGATGTCACACCGGCTTTCTAAGGGAAAGACAATTTTTCCCTGACTGTCTCTGATTTATCACCAAAGAAAGGTGAGCTCCATCTCACTAGGCATGGGAAACATTGCCCCTTTAAGAGAAGCCACGCCCTTTCCCTTTTATCGGTCAGCCTGAACCAATCAGGTCTGAAGCTCCCTCTCCGCTTTAACCACTCCGTTGTCGCTCAACCACACTCGATTTTGTTGCGGCAAGCGAAACTGCCGAGGAAGAGCGCCGGTTGGTCCGAGCGTGCCTTCAACTGCAGTTTTAATTGGTCAAAAAGGCTGGCAATGGACAGCCTCGCAGCGACGCTCCGCCCCCTAACGGCAGCAGTTGGTTAGGCTGTGAGATTGCGATCGAGCCGGAAAGGAGACGCTGCCCTTCCGAAGCCATGGAGCGCGGATGCACGGTGAGAGAGGCTTCCCTCCTGTTGTGACGAAGGTGGTATGATCCAGGCCGGTTGGCGAGCTTTGGCCTGTTCCATTAGCGAGTGTGGGGGTGCCATGACCTTTAAATTTGTAGAGACAGCAGGGGAGTAATCTTTGGGTAGGCACTTGGGGTAATCCTTGGCTGCAAGGTGTGCAGTCTTGCTGTTTGGGTTCCACTTGCCTCTTGCTATGCCAGTCTCACCCGCATGGGGGGCGGCCTGTGGAGGAAAGCGAGCTGCCCCATATCTTCATGCTGAAAGCGGCTTATAGCTCTGTGATCTCGTCTGATCTGCGTTATGCATCCCATCTTCGGGAAAACAGAGCTGTCCTGCATGATAAAGCTGTCCTGAGCTTTTGATGATTTCTCTTCCCGCCCACCCAGTTAAAATACAACTATTACCTACAACAGCTCAAGGGATCCTCCAGCGTCAGAAGTGGTCTACCTTTGAATGTGGATTGCTGTGGGGCGCAAAAAACGCAGGAAAGTTGTGACCTTGCTGCCCTGCTATGTGCTGCTGGTGTTAAAAGCTGTTGGGCAGATACCCAGTCATTTGATCTCTTAATAGCTGTTAACCATGTGAATGGAACCTCCATGTTCAGAGGTAGTTTATCTCTGAATCCTAGATGCTGGGGCTCAGATAACAAGGGGAAGATGTTGCCTTGCTGCCACAACAAGATGTGACCATAAGGCCCTAGTTTGCAAAGGGACAGTCACAGAGAATTAGTCTAATAATGGTGACTGGCTCTAATAGCTCAATGAAATCTCCAGGCTGAGACAGTGTAAGAGCCAGTGTGATTGACTTGACATGCCTGGACATTGGGGGCGCTACATCGCTCTAAGGGTGCTCCTTGAACAGGATGCCTCTCTTTGTTTTAACCTGGGAGCTGCCCTCTGACTCCTCCTCTCTCTCACTGCACATGGCCTCCCAGGGAGACACACGTCTCTGCAGATCTTTCCTGTAGGTGCAATGCCCTTCTACTCCCACGCTTATGATGCCAGACAGACTGGTAATTTGTGATAGGGAAAGCACTCTTTAGATTAGATGGTCCTCTGTGCTTTCCTTCAACCTGAATGTGAGCTAGATCTACTTGAATAAATGTAAGTGTACCTTTTTTGCAATACACTTCTCGGGAGATTTATTTACGGCACTCAGTGCTGTGCTTCTGTGACTGGGCAAACACTGCATTAACCAAATATATCTCAATAGTGTGGTGCAGTGGTTAGTATGTCGACCTAGGAGTCAAGTGGCACCTTTAAGACCAACAAAGTTTTATTCAGAATGTAAACTTTCGTGTGCTCCAAGCACACTTCATCAGACGAGGGATCAGGTACAGTGAGCAGTATGCTCTCTTTCCGTCGAAAATGTTCTAGATGGAAAGAGAGCACACTTGGTGCTTGGGAGGGGCGACAGTGGGAGGGGCTTCTAGTGTCCTGGCCCCACTGATGGACCTCCTGATGGCACCTGGGTTTTTTTTGGCCACTGTGGGACACAGAGTGTTGGACTGGATGGGCCACTGGCCTGATCCAACATGGTTTCTCTGTTCTTACACTTCCAAAGGGCAGCTGCTGTGAGAGCCGCTCTGAGACTCTTCGGAGTGGAGGGTGGGATATAAATCCAATATCTTCATCTACCTTGCAGGGTGTCTGTTGTGGGGGAGGAAGGGAAAGGAGATTGTGAGCCGCTCTGAGACTCTTTGGAGTGGAGGGCGGGATATAAATCCAGTATCTTCATCTACCTCACAGGGTGTCTGTTGTGGGGGAGGAAGGGAAAGGAGATTGTGAGCCGCTCTGAGACTCTTCGGAGTGGAGGGTGGGATATAAATCCAATATCTTCATCTACCTTGCAGGGTGTCTGTTGTGGGGGAGGAAGGGAAAGGAGATTGTGAGCCGCTCTGAGACTCTTTGGAGTGGAGGGCGGGATATAAATCCAGTATCTTCATCTACCTCACAGGGTGTCTGTTGTGGGGGAGGAAGGGAAAGGAGATTGTGAGCTGCTCTGAGACTCTTCGGAGTGGAGGGTGGGATATAAATCCAATATCTTCATCTACCTTGCAGGGTGTCTGTTGTGGGGGAGGAAGGGAAAGGAGATTGTGAGCCGCTCTGAGACTCTTTGGAGTGGACGGCGGGATATAAATCCAGTATCTTCATCTACCTCACAGGGTGTCTGTTGTGGGGGAGCAAGGGAAAGGAGATTGTGAGCCGCTCTGAGACTCTTTGGAGTGGAGGGCAGGATATAAATCCAATATCTTCATCTACCTCACAGGGTGTCTGTTGTGGGGGAGGAAGGGAAAGGAGATTGTGAGCCGCTCTGAGACTCTTTGGAGTGGAGGGCGGGATATAAATCCAATATCTTCATCTACCTCAGAGGGTGTCTGTTGTGGGGGAGGAAGGTAAAGGAGATTGTGAGCCGCTCTGAGACTCTCGGAGTGGAGGGCGGGATATAAATCCAGTATCTTCATCTACCTCACAGGGTGTCTGTTGTGGGGGAAGAAGGTAAAGGAGATTGTGAGCCGCTCTGAGACTCTTTGGAGTGGAGGGCGGGATATAAATCCAATATCTTCATCTACCTCACAGGGTGTCTGTTGTGGGGGAGGAAGAGAAAGGAGATTGTGAGCCGCTCTGAGACTCTCCGGAGTGGAGGGCGGGATATAAATCCAATATCTTCATCTACCTCACAGGGTGTCTGTTGTGGTGGAGGAAGGGAAAGGAGATTGTGAGCCGCTCTGAGACTCTTCGGAGTGGAGGGCGGGATATAAATCCAATATCTTCATCTACCTCACAGGGTGTCTGTTGTGGGGGAGGAAGGTAAAGGAGATTGTGAGCCGCTCTGAGACTCTTCAGACTGGAGGGCGGGATATAAATCCAGTATCTTCATCTACCTCACAGGGTGTCTGTTGTGGGGGAAGAAGGTAAAGGAGATTGTGAGCCGCTCTGAGACTCTTTGGAGTGGAGGGCGGGATATAAATCCAATATCTTCATCTACCTCACAGGGTGTCTGTTGTGGGGGAGGAAGAGAAAGGAGATTGTGAGCCGCTCTGAGACTCTCCGGAGTGGAGGGCGGGATATAAATCCAATATCTTCATCTACCTCACAGGGTGTCTGTTGTGGTGGAGGAAGGGAAAGGAGATTGTGAGCCGCTCTGAGACTCTTCGGAGTGGAGGGCGGGATATAAATCCAATATCTTCATCTACCTCACAGGGTGTCTGTTGTGGTGGAGGAAGGGAAAGGAGATTGTGAGCCGCTCTGAGACTCTTCGGAGTGGAGGGCGGGATATAAATCCAATATCTTCATCTACCTCACAGGGGTCTGTGGTGGGGGGGGGGTAAAGGAGATTGTGAGCCGCTCTGAGACTCTGCGGAGTGGAGGGCGGGATATAAATCCAATATCTTCATCTACCTCACAGGGTGTTTGTTGTGGGGGAGGAAGGTAAAGGAGATTGTGAGCTGCTCTGAGACTCTTCGGAGTGGAGGGCGGCATATAAATCCATTATCATCATCTTCTTCTTCAAAGGTCTGTTGCAAGGAGCATGACTGTTGTGGCAAACAAATGAACTTTTGCTCAGAAAATGATTCTCAATGGTGTATAACCGCCCTTCCAAACACAACATTTGCCAGTTTCTTTTATCAGTTTATAGTTCAGACAGGACTGCTAGAGACGCATGCCAGGCTCCAAGTGTGGCCTGAGGATCACCTCAGATTATGATTGACAGAGATCAGCTCCTCTGGAGAAAATGGCTGCTTTGGGCCTATGTGGCATTGTACCCCTAGGGTTGCCAATCCCCAGTTGGGGGCAGGGGATGCCCTGGTTTGGAGGCCCTCCCCCCAATTCAGAGTTATCAGAAAGCAGGGTGGGTGGGCTGAATGTCTGCTGGGCACTCCATTATTCCCTATGGAGACTGGTCCCCATAGGATATGACAGAGACTTGATTTGTGGGTATCTGGTGCTTTGGGGGGGGCGTTGTTTTTTGAAGTAGAGGCCCTCCATTTTCAGAATAGCATCTGGTGCCTCACCCCCCAAAACTCCCAAGTTTCAAAAAGATTGGACGGGGGGGGGGGTCCAATTCTATGAGCCCCAAAAGAAGCCCTCCCCCATCCTCCATTATTTCCAGTGAAGGCATTTAAAAGGAGCATGGTCCCTTTAAATATGATGTCCAGAACTCCCTTTGGAGTTCAGTCGTGCTCCTGGGTCCACCCTCGAAGTCTTCTCGTTCTACCCTCCAATGTCCCCAGACATTTCCTGACTGTGTGTGAGTCCGCACCCCTTCTGGCCTGCTTCTCCGCTGGGCGGATGCAGGCCTTTATGAGACTATTGAAGTCAGATACCCTGAAGTCAGATACCAATGACTCATATCCCTCACATTTTAATGCAAATAAATATATCCCCGCAGACTGAAAGCTAGCATGTCAGGGTGGAGTGTAGCCTAGCCTCAGTGACATCCTCACGTTCTACATGCAGAAACGTTAATTTTTGTTAATGGAGGAGCGTTCGAGTGGATGTGAGCGGTCTGAAGTAGTCCAGTCCGGATGCCGTTTTACCACCACTGCAAGGGAAGTAAGCCTGATTCATTCTCTGTGCCTGCGTTTTAGAGGTCACATTCTTGATGCTTTCTCCTTCAACAGACAGTGTAACAATGCTGTGCGTTTTAGATTCGTCCTCTCTGATAGGACAGAAAACGGGCTGTCCATAGCCCTGTCCACTTATTATGGCAACTGCTGTGTGCTTGTAACTTGGCACTTACTGACTAGGAGGAACATATATATATATATATATATATATATATATATATATATATATATATATATAAACTTACTGTAGGTTTCAGATTATGTTAGATGCTGTTATTTCAGCTTGGCTATCCCCTTACATCTCTATCCTCTGTTTGACTGCGTTATGTATGAGGACAATTCTCTGGCTTGCTGTGTTCTAGGGTGGGACTGAGCCAAGGTGACTGAACGGAACTTCTAGGTCCAGGGTGGCCAAACTGTTGCTCGGGAGCCACATATGGCTCTTTCACACACATTGTGCAGCCCTCAAAGCCCCCAACACCCTGTCAAGAGATGGCATGTGGCTCTTTAAATCACTTACCCAAGCCAGCCGGCGGTGAAGTTGCCACCTTTCCTTCCTTGAGGCTCTCAGACACCTGACATTCGTATCTTGCAGCTCTCAAACGTCTGATCTTCATGTCTTGCGGCTCTCAAACATCTGACATGTACTCTGTGTGGCTCTTACGTTAAGCTCGTTTGGCCACCCCCTGCTCTAGGTTCAAAGGCTGGGTACTTCCGAAAACCAGCTTTGGGAGAGGCAAGTGCCAGACAGGGAGGGCTGTAGCCTTCATATGCTGTTTGTGAAGAAGACGACGTTGGATTTATATTCCGCCCTCCACCCTGAATCTCAGAGCAGCTCACAATCTCCTTTCCCTTCCTCCCCCACAACAGACACCGTGAGGTACTTGGGGCTGAGAGAGCTCTCACAGCAGCTGCCCTTTCAAGGACAACCTCTGCCAGTTATGGCTGACCCAAGGCTATTCCAGCAGCTGCATGCAGAGGAGTGGGGAATCAAACCGTTCTCCCAGATAAGAGTCCGTGCACTTAACACCTACACCAAACTGGCTCTCTCTTGTGGATTTTCCAATAGCCTCTTACCTGGCTGGGCACTGTGGGAAACAGGATGCTGTTGACCCTTGGGTATTATCCTGAATGGCTTTTTGTTTGTTAACAATTTCTATTTATAAATGTATTAAAAAAAAATTCACCATTACAATTGTCCCACTATTTTTAAAATAAATCATAATGCTTTTGGGAGGGCATGCTATGCATAAACTATGTCCCCTACCCCGCAAACAGTGTTGATTGTATTAATTTTTTGCCTTGGCTTATCTTCCATTCTCCTTCCTCCCCTTTTGTGCAGCAAGGAGATTCTCTGATGCAGACCGCCTGTGGAATCCTGAGGCACGCATTGAAAGAAAGTTGTTCTTCCTGGTGAATTTTCCGGAGCGAGTGCACTTTCCATGAACGCCGGCCAATGCTGAGAACCTCCTTCCAAAATGGCGTTTCGCAGAACCGAGGGAATGTCGATTATCCAAGCTCTGGCCATGACTGTAGCGGAGATCCCGGTGTTTCTCTACAGTACGTTTGGTCAGGTAAAAAGGACTTCATGGAGCTGCATCTGGCATTTATCGTAATCATCCATAGCTTTTTTTTTTAAGGGCCTAACTAACTGTTGTCATGTGGTCTTGTAATCCTTACCACCAGGCCTCATTTTGGGCAGGAGCTCACAGGAGCAGATCTCTGGAACCTCTAAATCAGGGGTGTCAAACATGCAGCCCGGGGGCTGAATCAGGCCCTCGGAAGGCTCCTATCAGGCCCCCGAGCAATTGGCTGTCATCTGCTTCCTTTTCCCTCTCTCTTGCTTCCCTCTGTATAACAGCTTGCTTTGCAAGGCTTGCTCAATTGCACAGGAGCTACAGAGCAAAGTTTTCTCCATTGGCTGAGGCTCTTCCCTTGGAGCGGAACGGGGGAGGGAGAGCTTGCTTTGCCAGGCTCTCTCAATTGCACAGCAGAACTACTGAGCCAAGCCTCTTTTCCTTCTATTGGCTGAGGTTCCCCCCCCTCCTGGCCCCTGGGGAAGGAAGGAAAGAGCCAGAACTTCTTTTGCCCCATTCCCTGGATCCCATGGGAGAGATACAAAAAAAGCACCTTCGAGACCAACAAGTGCTAATGTTTTAAGCGTGTTTTATTTTAATTTTTTTTAAAAAATGTTTTGTGTTTATCTGTGTCCTTTATAAAGTTTATATCTCTGCAACCTAATCGGCCTGGCCCGACATGGCCCAGCCCAACAAGGTCTCATTTATGTCAGAACCGGCCCTTGCAACAAATGACTTTGACACGCTCTAAATAGTATTGTGTTCTTTCTTCTCTCCCCTCCCGCCCAAAAAAAACTTGCACTGTTCAAACCCCCTGTGAGAATTTTGCTGAACTCTTAAGATTTGACAAACTTTCTAATATTTTCCCCACAAAAAAATGGGAAAATAACCAAAACATATGAAGCAGACGGACGGAAATCTTCATGCTACATAGGAGAAAGTAATTTAAAAAGTATGAAGGGGGTAAGGTTTTATTATGGCTATTGTAATTCAAGAAGCATTTTAAAGTAGATGCTGAAGTGATATAATTGAGTCCACCTTCCGGTGATGTCAGGGGTTTGTGGCAGATGCAAATGAGTTGTGCTAATGAGCTCGGGCACCTCTTTTTCTAGAAAATGACCCTGGCTTACAACAACCCTGTAAGGTAGACGCTGCCTCCATATTGCAGTTGGGGGAACTGAAGCTGAGAGGGGCTGGGTCACTACTCAGGGAATCTGTGGCGGAGGTGAAATTTGAAACAGGGATTTGGAGCTCAGTTACTTCATTACGCCAGCTCATTTTCCTAGTGTGTCCCCATGGTCGGAGCGCTGCTTGTGTGTGGCTGAGATCACACAGGCAGCCATGGCTTGGTGTTCCTCTAAAGAAAGCAGATGGGATCTTGCGGATCCCGTCTGCTAGCACAGGAGCCTTCTCCCGGTACAAGATACTTGGGCTCCTTCTGCTGGAAGAAAGAACCTCCACTAGTGTAGCACATCTGTGGGATCCAATCCAGTACATTGTACAGAAAGTTCTGGTTCGTTGGTGGCGTGAAACTCTTCGAAGGTTAAAATCGGAGCCTATAACGGCAATGGTGAACAAAGGCTCTACAGCAGGGGTGGCCAAACTGTGGCTCTTCCACACATATTGTGTGGCTCTCAAAGCCCCCACTGTCCCGTTGGCTGGCCTGGAGAAGGCATTTCTCTCTTTAAATCACTTCTCCGAGCCAAGCCAGCCGGCGGCTTGGAGAACACATTTAAAGTTGCTTTCTTTCCACCTCTCCTTCCTTCCCCAATCTATTTGCCTGCCTGCTCTCAAACGTCTGATGCCAATCATGTCATACAGCTCTCAAACATCTGGATGTTTATTCTGTGAGGCTCTTACGTTAAGCGAGTTGGGCCACCCCCGCCTATAAGATGGAAGGCCTTTTGAGCCCCAGGCTGGACTTCCCTTCCCTCCCCGGGAAATGGGAAAGGAAGCCCATCTGCATAACATTTTGGTTTTTGCAAACCCTCAAATGCTTCCCTGACCCGTAAGGCTCAGGCAAGCCTAATCTCCTCACAACTCAGAACCTAACCAGGGCAGTGACTCAGGCGTGCTTAGGGCTTGGATGGGAGACCAGCAAGGAAGCCCAGGGGTCGCTATGCGGAGATGGGCAGTGGTGAAGCGCCTCTGCTCATCTCTTGCCTGGGAAACCCTAGGAGGTTGCGCTAAGTCAGCTGTGACTTGACAGTAAAATAAAAATGCTTCTCACACACACGTTCACTGCTGGGCTGAGACCCTGAGTGGCTGCAGCCAATCCCAGCAGGCCGTCCTGGGCTAGTTGGGCCAATGATGCAAAGGCACGGCTTCTTGTGTCCATACAGCGAAAGCCCTCTGACTTAAAAGGGTGGTGTCTTGCCACGCTAGTGCTGTATTCCGTCTCGTCGCTGTTCTGAAACGCCTGCTATGCGGCTGGGAAACGAAAGTATGTGGGCCTTCTAACAGTCTCGGTCTCTCAAGGTCATCACTATCCGTTAGAATGTCGTGCCAACGAATTTCATAGTGCGAGAATGTCTGCTTTGTAACAACTTATTTTGAACTTCTCTCGCGCCAGGAAACTCGGCGTGCATGTAACGGCTAACTGCTTCCATATATATTTTGCCTTCCCCAGCCTCCCACCTTAATTTCGTCACTGGCTTTGCCGGTGGTCCTCTCCTGTCTTACAATAAACGCGAATCCTAAAGAAATGGAGAATTGTTATCATTGAAGATAGTCGGAGACTTGACAGCTGGTTGCAACAGCACAGCCGTCAGGTCGCTAATGTTCTTCTCTCCCTCTCCACCACCAATGCCCCTCTCCCTTTAAAGTCTGCCTTCTCTCAGCTGCGGCTCTCCCCGGGCCTACGGAAAGTGCTGTTTGCCACCGCGCTCGGAACGGTCGCTTTGGCCCTTGCGGCTCACCAGCTGAAGCGCCGCCGACGTCGGAAGAAACAGATCGCCCCAGAGAAGTCGGGTGCAAAGGCCGGGATGGTGCCGGTCCCCATCTTGCCAACACGGAGGGTCCCCTCGGTGAAGAAAGGTTGGTTATGTAACGGAAAACAAATTCTGTCGCTGTTTGTTGTGGTGGGTGTAAGCAGGACAGGGGTGGGATTCTAGCAGGAGCTCCTTTGCATATTAGGCCACACACCCCTGATGGAGCCAATCCTCCAAGAGCTTACGAAGCTCTCTTTTGTAAGCTCTCGGAGGATTGGCTACATCACGGGGGTGTGGCCTAATATGCAAAGGAGCTCCTGCTAGAATTCCACCCCTGGCAAAAAGTAAAGGCACACTGCCTGTACCTCCAGTATCCCCTCTCCCAATCCATAACTGAAGTCTGAGTTGTCCAATCTAGGGAGCTGGAGGTCAAGTTTGGCTTCATCACAATCGTATCCTTATTAGGAGTGATGAACAAATTGGAGGACTATTTGGAATCACAGTAAGATGGTGATACAATTTGTGTTTTTTGGTGTGTTTTTTTGTAATTTTTATGTGTGCGTGTGTATGATTGTGTATGCGCACCTGGAAGTCATGGAGACCTCTGGTGACTGACCCTTACTGAGGGCATGGAGGCAGAGAGGCAGCTGAGTAGAGCCTGCCCCTGCCTCCCAGCTCCAGTATTCCAAGGAGGTCTCCCATCCAAGTACTTGCCAGAGTCGACCCTGCTTCACTTCCGAGATCTGACATAACCTGCTCTGACTGGCTGCAGTTCTCTGTAGCTTCAGGCTGAGCAAGGCCTTTCCCAGGAGCCTCTTACCTGAAATCCATTAGCTGGAGAAGTCAAAAACTGAATGTGGGACCTCTGTTCAAAGTATGTGGTGTACTCTGCTTTGACCTGGATAGTTCAGACAAGCCAGATCTCAGAAGCTAAGCAGGACCTCAGACTTTCCTCGAGAAAAGTGCAAGTATGTGGCCAGGAGACTTCCAAGGAATTCCAGGGCTGGGATGCATGGGCAGGCAATAAAGACATTCCCCTCTCTGAATGTCTAAACCCCAGGAGGGGTTGGCAGAGGTCAGCCATGATTTCGAGGCACGCACGCATGCACACATAACTGGTAGACTGCATCTCTTCCCCTCTAGAGAACCATGCTTTGTTTAGTAGCTTTTTGAGACAGAAGTTTTCCTCTTAACTCTCATTACCCATCTAATCTCTGTTTTCCCACTTTATTGTTTTTAACCAGTCTCTGAAACATGGTAAGTCACTTGCAGTGTGAGCCTGTGCATGTTTACTCAGAAATAAGTCCCTTTTTATTCAGTGGGGCTTACTCCCAGAGAAATGTACTTAGCATTGGCGGTTTGCCTATGAAATAAAGTTCGAGCCCGGAGGCACCTTTTAGACCAACAAAGTCTTATTCAGGGTAACGAGGCTCATACCTTGAATAAAACTTGGTTGGTCTTAAAGGTGCCACTGAACTTTATTCTGTTGCTTCAGACCAACCCAGCTACCCACCTGGTTTGCCTCTGCTCGCCGAATACGTGCCTGTGAAGATGTTTTATATCGAGCCAGGCCATTGGTCCATCTCATTCCCTGTTGTCCGATCTGAGTGCCTGTGGTTCTCCAAAGCTCCCAGGCACAGAGAAGACCTTCCTAGGGCCTGCAGTCTTTTAACTGGAAACGCCTGGGACAGAACCCCAGACTTTCCTCTGCCACTGAGCGGCAACTCATCTCCTGTCTGACGCACAGGAGCTTACGCCACAGCAGATTTATTGGGGGGGGAGGGTAGGAGGTATTTGTGAATTTCCCACTCAACGCACAGCAGCCAAGAAGGTCTGAGCGCCTGCTCCGGCTGCAACACCACTGAGGATGTTCTCCGCAGCTGAGAACGAAACGTCTGGAAGGAAAACTTTCTCCAGTAGAACACGGCACTTGATCCCGAAAGATTCTACAAACCCTAAAGATTTATTGGCGTTTGAGGTGCCGCGGCATTCTTGGGTGCCACCCCCGCCCCCACCAGCTGCTGCTAACAGGCTTTTTTGAACAAAAGTCCCAATCCTTGCAGGGCATTCCAGCAGGCGAGTGCAGAGCCCCAGCAGCAAGAGCAACGACACGCTCAGCGGGATTTCCTCCATCGAGCCCAGCAAACATTCCAGCTCCTCCCACAGCCTGGCTTCGGTAAGAGACCTTCTCGCGCATCCTTTGGGCAGGAAGGGCTGCATCAGTGCTTAGTTCTACACGCCCAGGGAAATGCTGGCCCCCGCTTTGGGGTCAGGAAGCAGTTTTCTCCAGGCCGCTTTGGCCAGGGATCATGGGGATTTGGGGATTTTTTTTTTTTTTTGCCATCTTCTGGGCATGGAGCAGGGGTGACTGGTGTGTGGGGGAGGGTAGGAGGTATTTGTGAATTTCCTGCATTGTGCAGGGGGTTGGAATAGATTACCCTGAAGGTCCCTTCCAACTCTATGATTCTACGTGACTGAGGTGAGCAGGAGAAAAAAGGCACATCAACGATGGAATGAAAGAGCAAAATAACGCTCCCCCCCAGTGCAATAAGAATGATTTAAAATAATTAAAGTAGTTATTTAACGCAGGGGTGGAATTCTAGCAGGAGCTCTTTTGCATATTAGGCCACACCCCTGTGATGTAGCCAGCCGTCCAAGAGCTTACAAAAGAGAGCCTCGTAAGCTCTTGGAGGATGGGCTACATCAGGGAGCTGTGACCTAGTATGCAAAGGAGCTCCAGCTAGAATTCCACCCCTAATTTAACGTAATTCTCTTCCCCATTACACCAGTGTTTTTTGTACATGACTGGGATGAGCAGAACCAGAGTAGTGTCAGGATTAGAGCACCAGGCTAGGAGTGGGAGAGGGGGAATCCGGCTTTAAATCCCTGCTTACCCCTGAAACTCACTGGGGGGGGGGGTTGATTGTGGGCCAGCATGGTGTAGTGTTAAGTGTGGCAGACTCTAATCTGGAGAACCGGGTTTGATTCCCTGCATCTCCATGCGAAGCCAACTGGGTGACCTTGGACCTGTCACGCTTCTCTCAGAACTCTCTCAGCCCCACTGACCTCATAAGACTCCTGTTTGTGGGAGAGGAAGGGAAGGCAGCTGCAAGCTGCTCTGAGACTCCTTCAGGTAGCAAAGAGCGGGGCATAAAAACCCGACTCTTCTCTTAGCATAACTCCAATTACAGGATTGGGATGGAAAAGGGGAGGCCGCCCCCTTCTTGCTTATATCTTCCTTACAGATCCTGCGAGCACTGACAGAAAGGGTGGGTGTATAAAAGTTTCAAAGAAAGGTTTGCATTCTTGGGAAGCTGGATGGAACTGAAAAAAAAAGAAGTGTGGATGAGCCCTGCTTGACTGCTCCACCATCTTGAAGGAAGATTTGTGCTTTTTCTTAAGGTTTTTTTTTGGGGGGGGGGGGGGCGGGGGACAGGCCACTGCTGCTTAGTGAGAGCCAGTCTGGTGTAGTGGTTAAGTGGTGGACTCTTGTCTGGGAGAACCGGGTTTGATTCCCCACTCCTCCACTTGCAGCTGCTGGAATGGCCTCGGGTCAGCCATAGCTCTGGCATAAGAACATAAGAGGCCAATGGCCCATCCAGGCCAACACTCTGTGTCACACAGTGGCCAATATATATATATATATACACACACACATATACATACATACATATATACACACACACACACAGTGGCTAAAAGCCACTGATGGACCTCTGCTCCATATTTTTATCCAATCCCCTCTTAAAGCTGGCTATGCTTGTAGCCGCCACCACCTCCTGTGGCAGTGAATTCCACATGTTAATCACCCTTTGGGTGAAGAAGTACTTCCTTTAATCCGTTTTAACCTGACTGCTCAGCAATTTAATTGAATGCCCACGAGTTCTTGTATTGTGAGAAAGGGAGAAAAGTACTTCTTTCTCTGCTTTCTCCATCCCATGCATAATCTTGTAAACCTCTATGTCACCCCGTAGTCGACATTTCTCCAAGCTAAAGAGCCCCAAGCGTTTTGGCAGAGATTGTCCTTGAAAGGGGCAGCTGCTGTGAGAGCTCTCTCAGCACCACCTACCTCACAGGGTGTCTGTTGTGGGGGGGGGGTGGTAAAGGAGATTGTGAGCCGCTCTGAGATTCAGGATATAGGGCAGGATATAAATCCAATATCATCATCGTCATCTTAGAATTGCAGCATGCCTTTATATACTCATTGACCTAATCAGAATTCAAAAGTAATGAGCAAGTTCTCAAACTCCGAAGAGGGGGTGGAGTTTAAGTGGAGGGAAAAACAGCAGAGGGGAGGACTTGTTGGTGATGGCCCCACCCCTCTGCAGATTGCAACACTTCACAGGTGGGGCAAAAGAATCACTGTACAACATAAATTAAATTAAGCCATGTTAGCTGCTAAAAAGCTGTTGGGAAACCGGAAATTATTTGGAACTCCCTCCAGAGCTGGTCAAAATATGCTGGTTCCCTTATAAGGCAGAGAGCAGATGAACACAAATGTTAATATATATTAAAAAACCTGGAGGTTAAGTTATGATGTGAGCTCAGTATAGATTTATTAAACTAGTGTAACACTGTGGTTGGAGGGCAGGTTTTTTAATAAGCGAAATCCCTGGGCCAAGAGAGGCTAGACTGAAGACAACCAGGGAGCAAGCCTTCTCGATAATGGCCCCTTGATGGTGGAATCATCTTCCAGAGATGGTACGAGCCCTGCGGGACCTGAATCAATTCCGCAGGGCTTGTAAAACATTTCTTTTCCAGCTTGCCTTTGAGACAGAACCTGGCTAATCTGATGTGTAGCCATTTAGCCATCTTGTGGATATTACAACTTACAGTATTTTTATAGCACCTATTTTTATCTATTTTATTCATTTTAAATTTATTATGTAATTAACTATATCTAATAATTGCTATTTATATTGTTTTATCTAATTAATGGAATTTCCATGTCTGTGAGCCGCCCTGAGCCCGCCTCTGGCGGGGGAGGGCGGGATATAAAAATAAATTTATTATTATTATTTTTTGGTAAGGGGGATGTCCATGACTGAGAGTTTCTCTGGCAGGGATCTTGCTTGAAGCCGTCTGGTCACTGGCTTCCTGTTCCTATGTGTGCTTTCTCACTAGTAAGCCCTGGTGCGATGTGCACAGGACACCATCTTGAGAGACTCTGGCAAAAATCTGACCAGTTCAGTTTCATGGGTCTTCCTGGCCCTGATTTTGTGTGTGTTTACTCAGAAAAAGTTAATTTGGTGGCTTCCTCTAAGTATTTCCAGAGAGCTATTTTGGTTAATCGTGTGGCCAAAATAAGATTCGAAAGGGGCCTTGAAGACCAACATGGTTTTATTCTAGCATGAGTTTTTGTAGACTGGAGACCACAGGAGGAAAGGAAGGGGTCATTAAAAAATTGTGCTGAAATAAAGTCTTAAGACTTCGGGTGGCTTCTGTCTGTTTCTGTTTAGTAAGTGTTAGTAGAATTGTCACTTTTGAAGGTTGTGTGTGTGCGTGTGTGCACCTGAGATTGGCGGACTGAATGGAGAGCTTTAGTCTCTGACAAATCCCCTCTTGAAGCGTGGGGGTGCGTGGGGCATTCAGCCAACTCCTCCAGCATTTGCTTCTGGAGATTAAGTGGGGTTGATAGCAGGGGGAGGAATTGTTAACGATGGCCCCGCCCGGGGCTTTTTTTGTAGCAGGAACTCCTTTGCATATTAGGCCCCACACCCCTGATGCAGCCAAGCCTCCTGGAGTTTACAGGAGGCCCTCTACTAAGAACCCTGTAAGCTCTTGGAGGATTGGCTACATCATGGGGGTGTGGCCTAATATGCAAAAAAAAAGCCCTGGCCCCACCCCTCTGCAGGCTGCGACACTTCTCAGAAGGATCAAAAGAAGCATTGCACAGTATTAATGCAATTAAGACATGTTAGCTGCTAAAAAGCTGTTGCAGCAAAGACACAAGAAGGCTACTGTGGCCAGTTCCTGTCACGCTAATGGCAATGAGAACTGAGAGATGTTCTTGCTCTTAGAACCCCTGGATCATATGCTGGAAAAGCAGGAGGCAGTTTTAGGGTTGCCAGGTCCAATTCAAGAAAAATCTGGGGACTTGGGGGGTGGAGCCAGAAGTAAGGTTGTGACAAGCAGGACTGAACTCCAAAGGGAGTTCTGGCTGTCACGTTTGAAGAGACCGCACCTTTTAAATGCCTTTCCCCAGTTGGGAACAATGGAGGATAGGGGAACCTTCTTTTGGAGCCCATAGAATTGGACCCCCCTGGTCCAATCTTTTTGAAACGAGGAACCAGATGCTATGCTGAACATTTGGTGCCTCTACCTCAAAAAACAGCCCCTCCACAGCTACAGATAACTGCAGATCAATTCTCCAATACACCCTGTGGGAATTAGTCTCCATAGGAAATAATGGGGTGCCCTGCAGATATTTCCCTCCCCCCCCACTTTCTGATGACCCTGAAGAGGGGGAGGGCCTCCAAACTGAGGGACTTCCTGCCCCCAACTGGGGATTAAGCAAACCTTGCAGGAAACCACAGCTTGCCGATAATTAAACACATAGAACCAAAGCTGTGCCAATAAGATTTAAGGATTCGTCACACCATTTATTTATATAACCTTTTTTTCCCCTTCCAGACACTTCTGTCCTTATAAGTTTTTTCAGAATCCTTCACAGTCAGTTTCATAACACAAAATCAAAAACAATCCATTCTCAGATGCCCAATTTCGTTGTGAGATACCCACGCCTGCTGTCAGTGTGACTTTCACTCGCAGGAAGTACCCTGCATTCCAATCCCTTTCCTTTCAGGCAGCAGGCCGCTTATCCGCCAGGTGTAGCAACACGATTCTGGCTATTCCCGGGTTTCATTTAAACTTCATCAGGCTGCATCCCACAAACCAGGCCCTTCATGCTCACAAATGCTGTTTCCTCCCCTGTGAGATTTCATGAGCAAATTTGCCAGATTGAAGGTGTTCTTTTGTTTTGTTCTTTTTAATGAAGTGAAGCATAGATTTTCTTATCATCATGCATTCCCGGGAGCCGAAATCTTCAATAAGAAAAGGTATCAAATATTCAGCCTGATGAAGTTTAAATGAAACCTGGGAATAGCCGGAATCGTGTTGCTGCACCTGGCGGATAAGCGGGCTGCTGCCTGAGAAGAAAGGGATTCGAATACATGGTACTTCCTGCGAGTAAAAGTCACCCTGGGCAGCAGGCGGGGGTATCTCACAACGAAATTGGGCATCCGAAAATGGATTTTTTTTTTATTTTGTGTTATGAAACAGACTGTGAAGGATTCTGAAAAAACTTAAGGACAGAAGTGTCTGGAAGGGGGAAAAAAAGGTTATATAAATAAATGGTGTGACGAATACTTAAATCTTATTTGCACAGCTTTGGTTCTATGTGTTTAATTATCCAGCTGAGGATTGGCAACCCTAGGCAGTTTTAGGACTGTCACTTTCTCCTTCCGAAATGTCTTGTTCTTGGAGATGTGTGGAACTGCTCCAAACATCATGCGAGGCAAACCTGGGTTTTACCCCTGAGAGTTAACTTACACTGGATGGAGTTCTTCAGGCAATCTCAAGTACCTGAAAAAGCACGCCTGCGTAAACAGCCCAGGCTGCAGGTTTCTGGAGACGTTGGCGAGGGGCAGTCTGGTCAGTAAATTCTCATTTTTACATTATAAAGTGTATCTTAGGTGTGCACATTTTTAAAAAAAGGTAATGGTAAAGAGTTATAAACACACACAGGTGCACACATTGCCTCACTGAAAACTAGGAGGCTAGACAGAAATAAAATGAATAGTGACCATGTGCTTACTCACCTTGGGCATTGTGGAAATCTGGACATAAATATTTCCAATGAATATTCCTGCTGTAGTATTAGTTTTTTGTCATGAAATGGATATTTTTTCTTGGAGTGGTACAATAACTTTCTTCCCACCTCAGCTTCTCAAATGAAGAATCTTTGCGCAGAAACCAAACAGCTGCTCTCAACATCCTCCCAGGAACAATTACCTGCTGCTCATGTCACATCACTACCTCCGCTGGTTTCTGTAGAACTTACTTTTGAATAAACACCCATAGGATTGGGGCAAGACAGTCCAGCCGTTCCATCCTATCTGTTTCAGACCATCCTATCTGTTTCATGACCGTTCCACCCTATCTGTTTCATGACCGTTCCATCCTATCTGTTTCAGACCCTCACTCATAGATAGGCCTATCAGAAGCTATTAACTTTGGAGGTGAAAGGGCACCTTCATGTTCAGAAACAGAGCTAATGTCTGAGTAACACTATCCAGTGCCGCCCCCCCCCCCCCCCCACACAGTGCAAAGAGTATAGGAACGCTTATACCAGGGGTGGCCAAACTGAGGCTCAGGAGCCACATGTGGCTCTTTCACACATATTGTGTGGCTCTTGAACCCCCGCACTGCCCCATCAGCCAGCTTGGAGAAGGCACTTCTCTCTTTAAATCACCTTGCCAAGCCAAGCCAGCTGGTAGCTGAGTGAATGCATTTAAGGTTGCTTTCTTTCCCCCTTTCCCCATCTATTTCCTTCCTTCCTTCCTTGCGGCTCTCAAACATCTGAAGTTTATTCAGTGTAGCTCTTACAGTAAGCAAGTTTGGCCACCCCTGGCTTACACATTTCACAGCCTGTTTCTGGACTTTTGGAAGCACATCCAGCTGGCTACTGTGGGAAACAGGATTCTGCATTATATTAGCTCAGGGGTGGCCAAACTTGCTTAACGTAAGAGCCACACAGAACAGACATCAGAAGTCTGAGAGCTGCAAGACATGAACGTCGGATGTTTGAGGGAAGGAATGAAAATATATGGGGAGAGGTAGAAAGAAAGCAACTTTAATTTAAAATGCATTCTCCAAGCCCGCCAATGGGGTGGGGGCTTTGAGAGCCACACAATATGTGTGAAAGAGCCACATGTGGGCTCCTGAGCCACAGTTTGGCCACCCCTGTATTAGCTGGACTTTTTGTCTGATCCAGCAAGGCCGATCTTGGGTTCCTAGGCATATTAAGATCCAGTGTACCTGATCAGTGCTCCATACAGAGAAAGACATGCCAAAATGTGCCTCTGCAACATCCAGGGGTGGGAGTGGATCGCCTTTGCAAACATATCGTTGTAGAGAAAAGATACCTTTTAAAGGGAGGAAGTTTGCAAACGGCTCTCCTGGGTTGTGACCACTGAATCTGCAAAATAAGAAGCAGAGGCCTTTGCTGCAGAGCTGAACTTTGAGATGGCTTTTGAGTTCAGAACGGAATGTTCCCAGTGTTAATGCATTGTGCTTCTGCCCAGAGGCATCCCTGTCTCATGGCATGATAAGTTAGTTACTTTTACCAGCACTCTGCTTCTCTGCTGTTCATTTAATTCCTGGCCTGCCGTTCTGTCTCTTGATATTGCGATACATAAAGCAGAAATTATTGTTCAGTAAAGAATTACACATAAGTTAAACTTAGCAGATTGTTCCAGAGTGCTTTCATGGCGGGTTGGCAGGCTTCCTGTTTCCGTGTCATTCTAACCAAGAGGCCGGTAGGAACTTTCTCCTCCTTCCTCATTCAGATATTCTTGGGTCACTGCTGAAATAGCAGAAATGGGCATAGGAGAGGCTGGGGGTGGGCTGAATTAAGGGACAGTGGCTGCAGTTGATGAGAGCAGGGGGTGGGTATCCTATATCAGGAGGAGGAGGAGGAGAAGAAGACTGCAGATTTATACCCTGCCCTTCTCTCTGAATTAGAGCGGCTCACAATCTCCTATATCTTCTGCCCCCACAACAGACACCCTGTGAGGCGGGTGGGGCTGAGAGGGCTTTCACAGCAGCTGCCCTTTCAAGGACAACCTCTGCCAGAGCTATGGCTGACTCAAGGCCATTCCAGCAGCTGCAAGTGAAGGAGTGGGGAATCAAACCTGGTTCTCCCAGATAAGAGTCCGCACATTTAACCACTCCGCCAAACTGGCTCTGAAGACTGGGGTCAGGTTATAAGAACATAAGAGAAGCCATGTTGGATCAGGCCAATGGCCCATCCAGTCCAACACTCTGTGTCACACAGTGGCCAATATATGTTTGTGTGTGTGTAATACTTTTAAATATTGCTTGTCACAGGACTGAAGCTTACAAGTGTGCCTGAGCATATGCAGAATGTCTTTTCCTCACCCTTTCAGTAACAGTTGCCTTTTTATTTTTGTAGCTAGCCTCACGTGTCCCTCTGATTGCATCCTAGATTGTGGCTGCAAACTCCTCCAGTCCCACACCAGCTTCCGCAGGACTCTGGGAGGGCCGAGTGGTGGAAGATCCTGGAGCCGCAGGGGATTGCAGTGCAGAAAACCTCTACTTCCAAGGTAAGGGAGAGGCTGACTTTGAACTTGGGAAAGTCTCGCGGGGTGCCTGTGTCACTTCAAAAGCTGTAGAAAGTCAAGAAGTGCTACTGTAGCAGGTGAAATATGAAGCTTTGTGTGGGTGTTAGTTCAAGCTGAATGCCCCTCTGTGATCTCTGGGTTACCGTGTGTGGCCAAGAGAACGTCTTGTGTGTGTTCCTTGTTTGGCAGGGATGGAGCTGTTCGAAGAAGCCCTGCAGAAGTGGGAGCAGGCCCTCACGGTCAAGCAGAGAGATCCAACCAGTCCTTCAGTCACTTGGGACAATGTTAAAGAACCAGAATTGCTGCCAGAGGAGCTGCCAGAGGTACGTCCCCGCTATTCTTTGGGTCTGCAGAATTACATGACCCCCAGCGTGGAGTCCAAATGTGATGATTTTTAGATGAGTAAATGAACTTCAGCCCTTGTCTACCTTTTTCTTCCTTCTGCCCAGATACATCTCTCCTTTGCCAGTATCCTTTTGGGGGGCACTGAAGTTCCCTCTAGATGCTCACATTCAGTACCTGACATCTCTCGTTAAGTTTCCCAGTGTTGAAATGAAATCCAGGACAGCAGCGTTGAAATTCTGGTCAGCAGCAGTCAGAGAAGGCAGCGCTGGCTCTGACCTGAATAGCTCAGGCAAGACCAATCTTTTAAGTTAAGCAGAGCCAACCCTGGCAAGTACTTGGATGGGAGACCTCCAAGGAATACCAGGCCTGGGCTGCAGAGGCAGGCAATAGCAAGCCACTTCTCTGAATGTCCACTCCCCACTAGGGGTTACCAGAAGTCAGCCATGACTTCCTTCCTTGCTTCCTTTGTCGGTTTACCAAAATCTGAGCCTTCACTGGAAGTGGTGCAGAGCTGCTTACTTAAATGGGTTTTGGGTGTTGAGAGGGTAGTTTGAGGTTTTTTTTTTTTTGCTGGGGGCCTGTTTCTTTCTTTGGAGTTGAAAAACCACTGAGCTAGAAAATTTTGCAAATACTGGTCTGGAAGGGATATGATCCTGCTGACCTGAAGCATCGTTCTGTGGTGTATTTTAAGCAGGAATCCCAGAAGAGAGAGTTTGCAGAAAAGCTTGAGTCTCTTTTGCACCGGGCTTACCACCTCCAGGAAGAGTTCGGCTCGACGTTTCCTGCAGATAGCATGTTGCTAGACCTTGGTAAGTGGGAGCCAGCTGTACAATATTTTCTCAGGCATTTTCATCCCTTCTATAAAGTCTTGATTCTTAAAACTGACATTTGGAGCATTTTGCCTGGCCTGGCAGGTTGATTTTGATGCCATAGGCTGCCCCTGGGATTGTCTTGGCCACTTCTTCCGTGCTATTTTGAGCAGTAATAGATGAACAGTGGAATAAACCTCCTTCAAAATTAAAGCATTGGAAATAAAACCTTTTCCTCTTGTTTACTCTAGACTTATAAAATATCACTCCCTAATGCGCACAACTGAAATTGTGCAGAAAGCTATCCAAATTCTGCACTAAACAAGTGGGATTCTGCAGTGTGTGCGTACACTTTATGCAAACTAAACAGATTTGTGTAATTCTGGTTTTGTTATTCGTATGAGGGGCAATGACTGAGATCTTACTCAGCCATCCCCTGGCTTCTGAAATTTCTCAGCTGTTGCCACACAATGAGGGTGTATTTTTTCCAAATCGATTAACCGTTAGAAACTTTGCTTTCTAAAACCAAAGTGAAATTCCCAGAAAGCTGGTTTCTATACCTAGCTCTGAATTTCTGTGCAGTTTTGGCATCTGTTGTTGTTCAGTCGCACAGTCGACCCCATGGACAAAGTCACTCCAGGCCCTCCGGTCTTTCACCATCCTCCAAAGTCTGCTCAAATTCGTGTAAGCAGGCCTAAGTTCCTTATTCAGAAATCTCCTAGAAACGCCTGACTGAGCACTGCTGGAAATAGGATACTTCTCTAGATGGACTTTTGGCCTGATTCAGCCAGGCTCTTATGTTCTTATGAAAGGACACAGTCATGGGGGTTCTGATTCTCTGTTGCTGCTAACAGCATTGCTGGCAGCTCTGGTGATGGCACTGTATGGCCATCAGTCCTCCTCACCCATCATTTTATAAGAACATCAGAGAAGCCATGTTGGATCAGGCCAGTGGCCCATCCAGTCCAACACTCTGTGTCACATAAGAACATAAGAGAAGCCATGTTGGATCAGGCCAGTGGCCCATCCAGTCCAACACTCTGTGTCACATAAGAACATAAGAGAAGCCATGTTGGATCAGGCCAGTGGCCCATCCAGTCCAACACTCTGTGTCACATAAGAACATAAGAGAAGCCATGTTGGATCAGGCCAATGGCCCATCCAGTCCAACACTCTGTGTCACATAAGAACATAAGAGAAGCCATGTTGGATCAGGCCAGTGGCCCATCCAGTCCAACACTCTGTGTCACATAAGAACATGAGAGAAGCCATGTTGGATCAGGCCAGTGGCCCATCCAGTCCAACACTCTGTGTCACATAAGAACATAAGAGAAGCCATGTTGGATCAGGCCAATGGCCCCTCCAGTCCAACACTCTGTGTCACATAAGAACATAAGAGAAGCCATGTTGGATCAGGCCAATGGCCCATCCAGTCCAACACTCTGTGTCACATAAGAACATAAGAGAAGCCATGTTGGATCAGGCCAATGGCCCCTCCAGTCCAACACTCTGTGTCACATAAGAACATCAGAGAAGCCATGTTGGATCAGGCCAATGGCCCATCCAGTCCAACACTCTGTGTCACATAAGAACACCAGAGAAGCCATGTTGGATCAGGCCAATGGCCCATCCAGTCCAACACTCTGTATCACATAAGAACATAAGAGAAGCCATGTTGGATCAGGCCAATGGCCCCTCCAGTCCAACACTCTGTGTCACATAAGAACATCGGAGAAGCCATGTTGGATCAGGCCAATGGCCCATCCAGTCCAACACTCTGTGTCACATAAGAACATAAGAGAAGCCATGTTGGATCAGGCCAATGGCCCATCCCGTCCAACACTCTGTGTCACATAAAAACATCAGAGAAGCCATGTTGGATCAGGCCAATGGCCCATCCAGTCCAACACTCTGTGTCACAGAAGAACATAAGAGAAGCCATGTTGAATCAGGCCAATGGCCCATCCAGTCCAACACTCTGTGTCACAGAAGAACATAAGAGAAGCCATGTTGGATAAGGCCAATGGCCCATCCAGTCCAACACTGTGTCACACAGTGGCCAAAAAAATTTTATACACACACACACACACAGTGGCTAATAGCCACTGATGGACCTCTGCTCCATATTTTTATCCAATCCCCACTTGAAGCTGTCTATGCTTGTAGCCGCCACCACCTCCTGTTGCAGTGAATTCCACATGTTAATCACCCTTTGGGTGAAGAAGTACTTCCTTTTATCCGTTTTAACCTGACTGCTCAGCAATTTCATCGAATGCCCATGAGTTCTTGTATTGTGAGAAAGGGAGAAAAGTACTTCTTTCTCTACTTTCTCTAGCCCATGCAATATCTCGTAAACCTCTATCATGTCACCCCGCAGGCGACGTTTCTCCAAGCTAAAGAGCTTCATAGGGAAAGTGTTCCAACCCTTTAATCATTCTAGTAGCCCTTTTCTGCACTTTCTCCAATGCTATAATATCCTTTTTGAGGTGCGGTGACCAGAACACAGCCCTGTGAGGTAGTTTAGGCTGAGGCTGGCACACAGCTGGCCCAAGTGTCATGGCAGAGAGGGTTAGTCCAACGCTCTAACCAAGCACTTTCCCCATTATTATCCCAAATGGCCCACTCCTATGCAGTCCCATTTAATTAACGCCCAATTAAGTGTGCTTAAGATCACAGCCGTCATTGGTTGGATGTAGCAATGGAGTTAATTTGGTGCAGTGGTTAAGTGTGCAGACTCTTATCTAGGAAAACCGAGTTTGATTCCCCACTCCTCCACTTGCAGCTGCTGTAATGGCCTTGGGTCAGCCATAGCTCGTGCAGAGTTGTCCCTGAAAGGGCAGCTTCTGTGAGAGCTCTCTCAGCCCCACCAGCCTCACAGGTGTTTGTTGTGGGGAAGGAAGATAAAAGAGATTGTAAGCCACTGAGATTCAGAGTGAAGAACGGGATAGAAATCCCAATATCATCATCTTCTTACACAACACACTTATATGTATCCTTTTTATCTTGCCCTATTTTCCAAGGCCATGTACATGATTCTCCTTGCCCCCATTTACAACTGCCCTGTGAGATCAAGAGATTGGGACTGGTCATAGGTCAGCCGATAAGCCTCGTGACTGAATGGAGATCAAACGAGTATGCTAAAACTTTGTTATATTTTTGAGAGAGAAGAAAACAGAAAGGGTGAAAATCCAATCAAAGTCGACTTACCTTATGACTTATGCTATGGATCGTAGTGCTATGCTAACGCACCTATAACAGAAACAGAAAAACTTAGTTACGCGTTGTTACATTTATTATTGTTGTCATTTATTATTCAGTTTCTCTAATGTGTATATTTTTTTGCGATCTTGTCTTTTATGTATCTTTTAATAGCATTAATAGAGCTTTCTGAACCACCACCACCCCCTGCAAAAAATATGACTGAATGGGGATTGGAACTCAAGTTTCCCAGACCTAGCCTGACATTCCAGGTCTTGGTATTCATTCTTTCGTTTCTCACGTTCCCAGAAAGAACACTTATGCTGCCACTGACAGAGGAATCGCTGAGGCTTCGGGCGGATGATGAAGACAGCTTGATCTCTGAGGACTCTTTCTTCTCTGCTGCTGAGGTGCCTCCAACTCTGTCCTTTTGCCACAGTTGCACTCAGGGAAACCCTTTTCATGTTGACTCGTCTGCCGCAGCACACTTGCGTGTCCGTTGTGGAGACCAGAGTATGGAGAAATGCCTTGCCGCCTGGAGAGATGGCAAGCTGGGCTTTAAAAGGTTCTGTCTCTTGAGCTCAGAGACAAGCAGGAAGGGAGGTGGAATTTAGCCCCTGGCATTACGGCAGGATCTGTATACAGATTAAAATATGCATAAAATTTGCCTCTTAAGAGATGCTAATGGAGCTACCTGAAGAGACAATGGGCACCCTCCTCCTCCAGGCAGGAGACAGAGTGGGGAGGGCGTTGGGCTAGACCAGCCCCAGACACTATCTCTATGAATCAGCTGGGGGTTTCCCAGAATGCCTCCCAGAAAAGAGGCTTCCTGAGGACAACAGGAAAAGAAGCCTAAACCTAGGTGGGCCAGGTAACAAGGGGTGGAGTAAAGTGGGTGGAGTCGGGATCTGTAAAAGTGCTTGCTCTGAAGAGCAAGGGGGAACTCTTCTCTCTTGGAGTTGGGACTGGAAGATAACAAACTGCTCCTCTTCAGCCAGCAGCCATATTTGACCATGTGGCTGGGCCTGGCTGGATGCAGGAAGCCTGAAGCGATGAGGTATCATTAGAAGATTTTGTAACTTACGAAGCTTAGATGTGCCTGCTCTGCTTAAACATCTGGTAGGGCAAGTTTTTAAATCGGGGAGAGAAGGATGCGTTTCAGACCAACTTTTATTTGCTCTTCTGGTTGCTGATTATGTGCTGTGCTAAGATTATGCTTGTAACTTTTAGGGTTTTTTTTAAATAAGCCTTTTACTGTTTTGAAGGCTGGCAGTAAAGCTCTGTACCACATAGTTCCCCAACCGCCTTAGACCACGCTACTGTAAGACGGGAGTCCTGGGAAGGGGGAAGGCAAGCAGTTGGCAAGGGTGCCAATCCTCCAGGGGTCTTTCAAAGAAGGACTTTTGTCTTTTTGATAACCAGGTGATGGCTTGGCAGAGGACCTTGAGGAAAGGGCGATTGAGAATCCTGTTCCTCTCATTGAGGAACCCCTAAATTGAGCAGGTAGTGGCAGGAAGAATAGCTTTCTCCAGGAGTTGGCAACCCAAGAGGGAGCTGACGGGACTGGGTCTGAAGGTCAAATCGGGCTGGTTCCATCACAGAGAATTATGGGTTTTAATTTAGGAAAGGGATACACTTGAGCCACCTGGCACCTCTTGGCCCTCTTCGTTGCTCCATGTGAAACAACGCTAGAGTCCACTCAGCATTCTCAGCACGCAACAGTGTGATGCGATGGCTAAAAAAAGGCAAATGCAGTTGTGGGCTGTATTAACAGAAGTACAGTGTCCAGATCACATGAAGTGATGGTATCACTTTACTCTGTTCTGGTAAGACCTCACCTAGATTATTGTGTTCTGTTTTGGGCCCACATTTTAAGAATGCAGTTGGCAAGCTGGAACATGTCCAGAGGAGGGCGACGAAGATGGTGAGGGGTCTGGAGTCCGTCCTATGAGGAAAGGTTGAAGGAGTTGGGCATGTTTAGCCTGGAGAGGAGGCAGCTGAGAGGTGATACGATCACCATCTTCAAGTACTTGAAGGACTGATAGAGGATGGTGCAGAATTGTTTTCTGTTGCCCTAGAAGGTCGGACCAGAGCCAACAGGCTGAAATTAAATCAGAAGAGTTTTTGGCTCAACATTAGCAAGAACTTCTTGATAGCTAGAGTGCTTCCTCAGTGGAACAGGCTTCCTCAGGAGGTGGTGAGCTCTCCTTCCTTGGAGATTTTTAAACAGACGCTAGATGGCCCTCTGATAACAATGCTGATCCTGTGAATTTAGGGGGCGGTATTTGTGAATTTCCTGCATTGTGCAGGGGGTTAGACTAGATGACCCTGGGGACACGTCCAACTCTATGATTATCTGTGTGCCATTCTTTGCTGGCAGAGTGGTAGTAGTCAATAAACTTGCTCACGTGTTACAGTGAACTCATGCACATCATATATACTCAAACCGATGTCTTCACATCTGCTTGTAAGAAAAAGCCCACACACATTCACATTAAATATAAAACCAGGGGCCAGTACCTGATAGATATGAGATTAAGTCATATGTCCAACTGTTCATGCACTGACTGTAATGCATTTTTTGCTCCCATGTACGCTCCCCATGACTTGTATGCTAGTCAACCGTAATGTGAAAACAGGGATCATAATGTGAAGGACCACGTCCTGATCTGCTTTCTCCAAGATTTAGTGTAAAAGAGAAAGAAACAAAATACAAATTATTTGTATGGTTTTGGGGAAGAGCTCATTTTTATCCTTAGTCCAGGAGAAAAGGGAAGAGGGATGGGGCACTGTAGACACACGGCAGACATTCTCAGAGTCGACAAAGAAGGACCTCAATCAATGAAAGTATTGGTTCCTATTGGCTCTTTGCTTCATGCATTGCAGAATCAACCGAAGTCCTTAAGTTCTGTTGATGCGAAAGTCACAAAGGGTGTTTTTTGCCCCCTCTCTCCTTCGGCACAGCTCTTTGATTCGCTGCAGATGGGAGAAATACCTTTCCCGCTCTCCAAGCCAGCCGCTGCCTATGAAGAAGCCCTGCAGTTGGTGACAGAAGGAAGGGTTTCATGCAGGACACTACGGTGAGCAGCAGCTTAACAGTGGCTGAGTGGATGGTTTTGAAGCGCTTGATGCCATAGCACTGCCTGAACTGTGACAGAATGGGAGACCACTGACTGTCCAATGTGGGGGGGGCATCTAATGTCCAATGTTGAGCATCTAGTCCAGTATTGTGTGCACTAACTGGTCTTTCCAAGGTCTAAACAGGGCTGAGAAAGACTACTCCTTAACTTCAATGTGTGCATGCCAGACATGTGCTTCGGCACTGAGCTGTGGCATTTTGCAATGTTGGTCTATTTAGCAGGGCCGTTCTGAAGATTAATGTAAGCCTACCAACACATTAGGATCCCTGTGGTGCAGAATGATAAAGCTGCAGTTCTGCAGTCTGAGCTGTCTGCTCATGACCTGAGTTCAATCCCAGCAGAACCTGGGTTCAGGTAGCCGCCTCGAGGTTGACTCAGCCTTCCATCCTTCCGAGGTTGGTAAAATGAGTGCCCAGCTTGCTGGGGGGAAAGTGTAGATGACTGGGGAAGGCAAACCGCCCTGTAAAAAGTCTGCTGTGAAAACGTTGCGGTGTGACATCACCCCAGAGTTGGAAATGACTGGTGCTTGCACAGGGGGCTACCTTTACTTTTCAAACAATACATTACACAATCCTTGTGTTTCCTCACTCCCATATCCGCCATGGGGTCCTTTCAACTAGGCATGCTTTCGGAGTTCTGTGCTCAGAACTTAATTCCTAGGCATGTGAGAGATCAGGACATGAGGGAGAGAACGTTTAAGCTTCCTCCCCCACATATACCATATCCCTAATCTGCACAGGGCCCTGGGGAGCTGCTGTTTGCTCAGGGGCATGAAACCTACAAGTGGCCCATGAGTACATGATGAGTTTCCCCACTAGGGCAAATAGCAACTCTCTGGGGCAGTTTCAGGTTAGGAAAATGAAGCAGGAGGAAAGGTTTATGACCCCTCTTCCTGCACACCATGGTCTAGATCTGAATTGGGCTCCTGTATATCTAGGATTTAAGTTCTGTGTGCAAAGAACCCCAGTGACAAGATCTGTGATGGACATGGGTGGGGGAAGAAGGACAAGATATGCAATTCAGCCTTGAAATAATACATGCAGAACATTTAGAACACTCAGCATGTTATAAATGCTTATAATGCCGCTTTACTGAGTGGGTCTTTTAACAGCCTTTTGCCCTTGTGTCTTGTGATGACTCCCTGGAATGGAAGCCCAGTCACATCCACAACCATTGCTCAACAGGGGAAAGCCTGCACACAGGTAGAAAATTAGCACAACAAAGAAGGAGCTAGGCTCATTTCTCCTTAATGTGCTAGTTGTGTACGTGCAATGAGTCTTGCTTTTCCCCTCCATGGAAGAGCATCCAGAAAATGGTATAGCTCCTGTCCCCCCACCACTGGTGAGTCTGAAGAAATGTAATCCATTCTCATATCTCATTTTGTTTCCTCAATTGCTGACTGCCTTGCAATAGAGTTGGCATGTGTTGCTGGAGCTACTGCTTGCCTACTACTTGATTATATTTACACCTTGTCCTTTTACCTAAGTCAGCTTTCCAGCACTGCCTTCAATGGATGCTAAAATAAACAAAACCACAGTGATACATAAAGCCTGTCCCAGTGAAGTTTGTAACACCTGACTTGTCTTTTTCTTCTAGAACAGAGCTTTTAGGCTGCTACAATGATCACGACTTCCTGGCAAAGCTCCACTGTGTCAGGCAAGCTTTTCAGGTGAGTCTTCCAATTGTTGAAGTGTTTTGCTGCTAGATTTTCTTTGGTCAGCACTGATCTTTAATGGTCTCCCTGAATTGCTCCAGCGTTTCTTTCCCCTTCTCTGAAACAACAGTGGGGTTTTTTTTACCCCATTCAGAACTGGGTGGTCTCTTTGCAGGAACTTCTTCAGACTGAGAACAACCAGACGTTTTTCGGGGAGATTGGCAAACACATGGTGATGGGACTGATGACCAAGGCTGAAAAGGTAGGAGGCTTGTAAGAAGGGAGAAGTTTGCATTCATATCCTCTTGAAGACCCTCTTCCCAGTTTCTTGGGGGTAGTAGTGGTACACAGAAGGAATTCAAAAACTTTTTTTCCCCTTCCCTTGAGGGATAAGATGCTTTGGGTCTGGATTTCACACACATACCTAAGCTACAGTTACGGTGGCGTTTTCTCTGAAGTGATAAACTTTCTCAGTGTATAAAAGTTTTGGACAGTAGGAGCGTAGCTTCAGCCCTTCTGGGTTTTATTTTTATCCTGCTTTTTGTACAATTAGAATAAAATATGCAGTGCTATTGGAAATAAGACTCTGTTCTGCCTCCCATGGATGCCTGTAGCAATAAGGTAATTCATCAAATCGCAACTTGAGGTTTGACTCCAGGGGAACCTTTAAGACCAGTATAAGTATATTCAAGGTGTGAGCTTTTGTGTGCACTACACACTTCTTCAGATACAATAAAATGGAAGCTAATGTTTCATATATATAGACAGATGCCTCTACATAGGCGAATAGCAAATCAGCATACAACTTAATGAAGATGTTTTGATATATGCAAAGACTAAATAGCAATGACAAGCTAAGGTTATAGGTCACTATATGTTTGGATATAATTATGGCGTATACTGGGATAGTGAATGTAATGTAATATGTTCCTCTGACACAAAACACCACCCTACCTCAAAGGAAAGCATGCTGTCAGCTACTTGCACGCTTGAGCAGAGATGAATGGTGCGTAACAGCAGAGTCTCAGTTATGCCTAGCAATTAAGAAAGATACATTTACATATTAGTCTCCTACTTTGACATATTTATTGCTCCACTGTTTTCCAATTAAATCCAAACATATTGTGACCTTAGCTTGTCATTGCTATTCAGTCTTGCATATGTCAAAACATCTTCATTAAGTTGTATGCTACTTTGCTGTTCACCTATGTACATAAGAACATAAGAGAAGCCATGCTGGATCAGGCCAATGGCCCATCCAGTCCAACACTCTGTGCCACACAGTGGCCAAAAAAGCCAGGTGCCATTAGGAGGTCCATCAGTGGGGCCAAGACACTAGAAGCCCTCCCACTGCAGCCCCACCACCCCCGCAAGCACCAAGAATACAGAGCATCACTGCCTCAGACAGAGTTCCAACAATACACTGTGGCTAATAGCCACTGATGGACCTCTGCTCCATATGTTTATCCAATTCCCTCTTGAAGCTGTCTGTTCTTGCAGCTGCCGCCACCTCCTGTGGCAGTGAATTCCATGTGTTAATTTATTTATTTATTACGTTAGATTTATATCCCGCCCATTCTACAAAGGCTCAAGGCAGCTAACAACATAAGATAAACAATCAGATAAATGGTGCTACTTCATCCATCACCCTTTGGATGAAGAAGTACTTCCTTTTATTCGTTCTAACCTTGACTTTTCAGCAATTTCATTGAATGTCCACGAGTTCTTGTATTGTGAGAAAGGGAGAAAAGTACTTCTTTCTCTACATAAGAACATAAGAGAAGCCATGTTGGATCAGGCCAATGGCCCATCCAGTCCAACACTGTATCACACAGTGGCCAAAAATTTATATATACACACACACTGTGGCTAATAGCCACTGATGGACCTCTGCTCCATATTTTTATCTAACCCCCTCTTGAAGCTGGCTATGCTTGTAGCCGCCACCACCTTCTGTGGCAATGAATTCCACATGTTAATCACCCTTTGGGTGAAGAAGTACCTCCTTTTATCCGTTCTAACCCGACTGCTCAGCAATTTCATTGAATGCCCGTGAGTTCTTGTATTGTGAGAAAGGGAGAAAAGTACTTCTTTCTCTACCTTCTCCATCCCATGCATAATCTTGTAAACCTCTATCATGTCACCCCGCAGTCGACGTTTCTCCAAGCTAAAGAGCCCCAAGCGTTTTAACCTTTCTTCATAGGGAAGTGTTCCAAACTTGTCATCATTCTAGTTGCCCTTTTCTGGACTTTTTCCAATGCTATAATATCCTTTTTGAGGTGCGGTGACCAGAAATGCACACAGTATTCCAAATGAGACTGCACCATCGATTTATACAGGGGCATTATGATACTGGCTGATTTGTTTTCAATTCCCTTCCTAATAATACCCAGCATGGCATTGGCCTTTTTTATTGCAATCGCACACTGTCTTGACATTTTCAGTGAGTTATATACCACGACCCCAAGATCTCTCTCTTGGTCAGTCTCTGCCAGTCTCTATCTTCTCTATCCCATGCAGAGATGTAGAGGCATCTGCTGAAAATATATGAAATGTTAGCTTCCATTTCTGTATGTCTGAATAAGTGTGCCTGCACACAAAAGCTCATACCCTGAATAAACTTTTGTGGGTCTTAAAGGTGCCACTGGACTCCAAATCTGTTCAAGTAGAGGCTTTGTCACTGTTAATCCTTCAAAATCATTCACTGCTCCATTCATATGATCCAGATATTTGAATTTCTAGCTGAGGTTTCCCTCCTGCTTTCCTGCAGTGGTGCCAGGCTCCCAAATAGCCCATGAGGGCAGCAGAGGTGTAGCAAGGCCCAGGGGGACTTGAGCATCCATTCCTTTCTACCTGTTCCCGTGGATGGAGAGGACATGATGCCAGCATTGGCCATGGCAGTGTGGGGCCACCAGCCTGTATACCAGGGATGTGGGAAGCAGGAGAAAGCTAGGAGAGGACTATTTAAAAGGAAGCTGATACAAGGACTGTGGATGAATGAGAGGGAAAGGAGAGATGGGCAAACAGAAAGGGAGGAGGAGGAAACAGCTGAGACAATTTACCCAGAGATGACCAGAAGGGCCCCATTGGCTGGGGAAGAGAGCTCTGTTTCCCTTCCAGTTATCCAAGAAGGCACCTGCCCTATGAGCTTATCTGAGCAATGGGGAAAGGGTCTGCTGGGAGGGAGACAGGTGAAGTAATTCCCAGCATCCCACAGTTTTCACGTGATGGTAGGTACTTCTGACATGACCTTCCAGGCTTACTGATGCGAAAATGAGGCAGGTTCAATATGCCCTCTTCTGATCCCTCCTCCAAACACAGGAGCTTCTGACAGCATCAAAATGTAACCACATCATAACTGCCTCCCTTTACCCATTAACCTTTTTCTGCTGGTTTTCTGCATTTTCCCACAAGAACACCACGGGTTTCCTGGAGAGCTATGATGAAATGCTGCGCTACACGCTGAGACAAGAAACTTGGCCGACTACACATAAGGAGCTGGAAGGACGAGGGGTTTGTGCAACTCTTTCTCTTAGGGAGAGCCCATTTGCAGTATGTTGCCCTGCAGAAACACTGCAGGCATACAAGCTGATTTGCAGTAGATCCAGAGCTGTGCACTGTGCACTGTTTTGGAGATGTCAATGAATGTTGTGAGTGCTCCGGATCCCTTTGAAAAAAGGACCTTCTTTTATGGCTCACGGGCACTTGACTGGTTTTGCATTTTAAAAAGGCATTAAAATGCTGTTAAAAAGAATGGAGCAAAAGGACAGTAAAAAGTTTGCCATGATGCCATGTCATCCAGTTCTTGAGTGCAGAATATGACAAACTGAGGATCTTCAGGCATTCATTGAAACAAGCTTCTTGCATTTTAAGAATGTAGAGAGAAGGCTTGTAGGTGTGCAGATGTGTGAGATCTCATAAAGTTTAAGTCAAAGGGTTCATTATGCCCTATGTTGAACTCATTTCTTCTGAGGGCCAGATCTGACATTAATGAGACCTTGTCAGGCTACGGCTGGGCTGTGTCAGGCCGGGCCATGTGTATATCTAGTTAAAATTAGGTAGCAGAGATATAAACTTTTTAAAAGACACAAACAAACACAACTAAAGATATATATTTTTAAAAACCTTAAAATAAAACATACTTAAAACATTAGCACTTGTTGATCTTAAAAGTGCTTTCTTTGTATTTCTCCCAAGGGATCGAGGGGGACTTAGACAAAGGAAGCTCTGGCTCTCTCCCTCCCTCCTCAGGGGACCAGGAAGGGGAGGAGCCTCAGCCAGTGGAGAAAATTGAGAGTTTTCCTCTGTAACTCCTGTGTGATTGAGCAGGCCTTGCAGAGCAAGTTGAGATACCGAAGGAAGCAAGAGAAGGGAGCAGATGACACCCAGTTGCTTGGGGGCCTGATTCAGCCACCAGGCCACGTGTTTGACAACCCTGCTCTATGGCCTTGTTTCCAATGATGTCTGACTAGATATCTCCAAGAAGTACATAACTGCAAACTAAAGAGAACTGCCCCTCACCTGTTGCTTGTCCCCCAGCAACCAGGATTCAGAAAGATAAAGAGTCTCATTTGGCTGCTATGCCTAATAGCCATCATAAGGCCGAGTTTTCCAGGAATTTGTCAAAACCATATTTTAAAGTTAGTTGAACTGTGGCCTCCTGTGGTGTGAGTTCTGCAGGTTAATTATAAATATATGAAGTATTACTTCCTTTTTGTTTATCCTGAAAACCCATTCAGAATAGATATGGAATAAAGATCCTCTTGGTCCAAGGTGTAAATACAGAACGTAGACTGCTGTAGCACCTTAGAAACCAACAAGACTTTCAGAGTGTAAGCTTTTGAGAGTCAAAGCTGAAACTATCCATAAAACTTGGAAGTCATGGAAGATACCTGGCTTAAAACAGAAACATTTGCTTTAGCAGCACCAGTCATTGGAAGAAAGCACCATTGTTTTAAGATGCTTGTTGCTCCCTTGTCAGTTCTTGCCTGTAACGGTTTCTTTCTCTTTTTTGCCTCTGACAGGTAGTCTGCATGAATTTCTTTGACATTGTGCTGGACTTCATCCTCATGGATGCCTTTGAGGACTTGGAGAATCCACCATCTTCTGTGATTGCTGTCCTGCGCAACCGTTGGCTCTCGGACAGCTTCAAAGAAACGGTGTGCCACTTTGCACCCGAGCACATTTCAGCTGGCTTTCAGTCCAACGTTTCCCAGTAGGGATACAGCGAGAGAACATAAGATATGAAGCAGCCTTATATGCACCCTACTGCAGTTTAGGCCTTGGGGTTGGGGGTGTGTGCTGAGACTGCCTTGCATAAGGCCACCAAAGTGGGTTTTTTGATGGAGGGGCTTGCTATTTTATTTTTGGTTGCAGCTGAGGATGTTTTTAACTATTATTGTAAGCTGCTTTGAGCCATGAGATAATGTGGGATATAAACGTTTCAATAAATAAACAAACAAAATTTTTACTGGGGCCTGCGTGGTGTGCTTCCAGCCCCTGTTCACTATCTAGAACAGAGAGGTCCTTGATTAGTACACAGAAATTGGCCAGCTCAGAAAGAGTCTAAAAATTAAAAAAAGCAAGGACCAAAGGACAGTATGTAGCTAGCATTTGGAAATTCCTGTCTTAAGGGAATCTTGTATCTTGCAAGGTTTTTAAATTGCTCCTTCCAGAATGTTCCTGCCCCATGTATGTATGTAGACAGCAGTGCCATGGGGTGGGGAGAGGTGTGTTCTAAAGATATTTCTGTTTCTAGTTGGGCCCTCGTTATGCAGGTTTAAGGACTCTTGAGGCCATTGACTCAGGTACTGCCATGGAAAGATAGAGGTAGGGATTTAATGTAATATGGTAAGCCATACATGGAGGAGTCCTGGCTGTTGTGAATCTTGTATATAGAATATAACATTTGGGGGAAAGGCAACATCACAAAGCAGTGGTGGATTTTTAAAAAATTTCTTACATTTCAGGCCCTCGCAACTGCCTGCTGGTCTGTTCTAAAAGCAAAGCGGCGGCTTCTGATGGTATGTAAAAAAGTGGAATTCCAAGAGGGGAAGAATGCAAAGTATCTTCTGTGTGGCCAAGGATCCAGTGCAAAAGAAACCACGATTGGCAGATAGGCAGCATGCCATCTATAGAATGAATGACTCCCTTCCCTTGCCAGCATTACCCTTGGCTTAGTTACATAAGCCCTGGCTGTTGCATACCGGGTTGCCTGATAACCACGGTTTGTGAACCCATTTCAGATCCTGGTTAGTAGCTGGTGTGCAGAGGAAGTGGAATTTAGGATTAACATTGACCACTAAACCATGGTTAATGTTGACCAGGAAATGTGAAAGGAGGGTGGTGGAAAGTATGTAGAAGAAGAAGATATTGGATTTATATCCCGCCCTCCACTCCGAAGAGTCTCAGAGCGGCTCACAATCTCCTTTACCTTCCTCCCCCACAACAGACACCCTGTGAGGTAGGTGGGGCTGAGAGGACTCTCACAGCAGCTGCCCTTTCAAGGACAACCTCTGCCAGAGCTATGGCTGACCCAAGGCCATTCCAGCAGCTGGAAGTGGAGAAGTGGGGAATCAAACCCGGTTCTCCCAGATAAGAGTCCACACGCTTAACCACTACACCAAACTGGCTCTCCATGTATTTCTGAAACTGACTATTCCTTGATAAATCATGGCTGTTGTTGGTGCAAATGTAACCAAGGTGAATTCTGGCAAGAGAAGGGAAGTAGTAGGGCAACTTCATCTGGCTGCCCATGACCCTGGGGGAAACTGGACTGTGCTTCGTTTTGTATAAGCAGAAACTGGCTCTGAACAGTTCTTTGCTTCCCCCTTGGCAGGTTCAAGATGGCTTCATCTCTCATTTCTACTCCGTATCGGAGCATGTGAGCCCTGTTCTCGCTTTTGGCTTTCTGGGGCCAAAGGAGCATCTGTCGGAAGTCTGTGGTTTTTTCAAGGTAAGCTTTTCTTTGGGGGGGGGGAACAGCTTTATCTAAAGAAATGTTGGAATTGCTGCACTATAGCTTTTATGAAGTTCATTTGTTTTAGTAATTTTTTAATAACATAAACCTCATATTTTAAAAAATTACTTCTCCCCCACCCCAGTAACATTAAAACCATGCTCACTGGCAGAAGTGAACAAAAGTGTGAGTCACTGAATTCTAGCAAGTTGCATAGATGTCAGAATTACCTGAAATGGTGAGACTTGGCACATGCTTTGCCTACTGGTTGTCCTGAGTGCAGTACCTGACATCTGGAGGCAAAAGATCTTTGACAGCAGGTGTTCAGAAAGATCTGTCTGTACCCAAGACCACAGAGAACACAGAATGGCCTCTCCCCATACGTGCCCCACAGATCAGTATGATCCAGCACACAACATCTGCTGACCGTCCCTGGCCCAAAGGACGTCCATCTTGCTTCAACCAGGGTCAGGGCCTTTTTAGCCTTGGCCCCAGCCTGGTGGAATCAGCTCCCTCTAGAGATCCAGGCCTTCACCAAATTGTTATCTTTCCATAGGGTCTGTAAAATGGAGCTATTCCACCAGGCCTTTGGTTGAGGCAGCGGGCGTCCTACTCCACCGGCTGGCCCTATGTGGTGATCCATCGCTGCTGTAACATAAATTTATTTTATTTACTAAGTTCGGTTCATATAATATGAGCCGCCATTTATTATTTGTTTGATCTGTCAAACTGTATTGTCCACATCTCTCTAGTTTTAACTGTTTATTTTATACTGTTTTTAGAATGTTGTTATCCAACCTGAGCCCATCCTTGGGAAAGGGCAGACTATAAATTGCCTAAAATAAAATAAAAATAACTGTTTGTCAGACTAGACACCTCTGAGCTAGGTGGGTATATAAGAGAGAATTGCTATTATTATTTTTAAAATTCATAGACCGACTTTCCCTGAAGGGCTTAGGGCAGTGTACAACAGGTTAAAATCAAAAGAATAATTTAATACCAAATTACAATAAAATCAACAGAACTTGACAATGGCATAAAATTATGCTTCGCTCCCTCCTTTGGGTGGATCAGGGCCTGGTCATTGAGGAGGCCATGGTGAAAGGCACAACATGAGCTGTTGCTGTCCTCAACCAAAAAGAAACCACCAATGGGCCTGGTGGAACATGTCTGCTTTACACGTGCATACATTTTTGAACAAAATCGGCCTCCCCCCCCCCCCGCAACCACCTAGTTCCCCTCCCCCCGTGCCTCCTCCTCCTCCCTCCCTTCCCCACAGCATGTTAATTTCAAAGCCAGAACGGGCTCTCCTACCGTGTTCTGGCTATCTAAAGCCCCCTCCCGTCCTGCCTCCTTCTCCTCCCTCCCTCCCCCACTGCATACTAATTTCAACCCCCTCCTCCCCCGCGATTAGAAAAACTGTGCCGCGGGGCCGCGCTCCCAGTCTGTTAGGAGTAGTGTCCTGACAGGGCGGTCCCGTGGCTGCTGATTCCTCCCCTCCCTACTTCCTGGATCGAGAGGAGTCAGCTCAGCAGCCGTGGGACCACCCTTTCAGGATGCTGCTCCTGACAGGCTGGGAGTCCGGCCTCGCAGCACAGTTTTCCTGATTGCGGGGGTGGGGTGGGGAGGCCTTTGAAATTAACTTGCAGTGGGGAAGGGAGGGAGGGAGGAGGAGGAACGGGAGGGGGCTTTAGATAGCTGGAATGCGGCACTAGAGCCAGTTCTGCCTTTGAAATTAACATGCTGTGGAGAAGGAAGGGAGGAGGAGGTGGCGCAGGGGGGGGGAGAGGGGTTGCGGAGTGGGGGGGGCGCCAGGCAGCAAGTTGGCCTAGGGCGCCATGGGGTGTCGGGCCGCTCCTGCATGCATACAGTGTGAATGGGTGAAAGCCAGCCTTTGGTGCGCAAGAGCCAATCTCCAGGATTTCCTAATGACAGCATCTTACATTGCTTGATGGGAAAGGCCCCTGCCACAGACCCTGAGGAGCAGCTGCCAGTTGTTGCAGCCGCAGTACTGAGTTAGATAGGCCAGTGATCTGATTCAGTAGAAGGGCAGCTTTTTATATATATATATGATTTGGAGAGGGCAGCACAGACGCTAATATTCTATCGTGTTTTTGTTGTCATCATTTTCTGACAAACTAGCTATGCATGTTTTAATGACTGTGTTGAATGTAATATGAAAGATATAACTTTCCTTCACTGCTGCTTATTTTGTTAAATGACCTTTCTCCCAAACTGCAGCATCAGATCCTGCAATATTTGAAGGACATGTTTGACCTGGACATTGTGAGATACACGACAGTACAGTTACTTGCAGAAGACATCCTCCAGCTCTCCCGGCGCCGGAGTGAAATACTTCTGGGTTACCTGGGGGTCGAGACTGCCCCAGAGATGAACGGGAGCTTGCCCAGTGACATTGTGCCCTTTGAGGAGTTCAATTAAGCTTGGCCTAAGCAAGTGAAGCTTTCTCAGTCAAGAATGGCCTACCTTGAATGGGTGGCTTAAGCCGTGGCAGCAAGACTCCCTCCTTCCCAAGACGGACTTGATTGCATTCGTCATTTGACCAGATGTTTGTCATTTTAATCTGGAGGTTTGACAGGCAGTGTTCAAGGTCACTGTTGTTGGCTTGCACTTGTTCCATGTTCACCTGTCTTTCCTCCTTTTTTAAAACTAGATTTTAGTTGCAGCATAAATCGCGGAGCAGCTGGGGACGAGGCTTCCTGCCTTGCAAGGAGGTGGTGCAGTCAAGCACCTTCCCCTGATTCCACAGAGAATCTGCTTTCCCGTCAACAGGGAGGAGAGTTGGGGGAGAGGATGGGACCCATGCCTCTTTCCCATCCCTAACTTCCCCCCCCCCTTTGTACATTCCTTTTTAAAGTTACCCGTTTTGGCATGTGGAGGTGTATTTTCCTGCTAATTTTTTAAAACTTATTTTAATGCACATGATGACAGCTGACTGCACAGGAAGATGACTTTTTGCTCTTGCTGTGAAGAGGAGGGAAAGATTCTGTAAAGCACTGAAACGAGAGAGCGTGTAAGTAAATTGAGAGTCGGACAGTTAAGTGTGATTTGAGAGAGGGAGGTGTCTGTCCTCTCATAATGAAGATGAAAATTATGCTTTTATCATCAGACTTCTAGAGCACAATTTGTGGCAAATCATTCTAAACTCATCCCCCCCGCTGGTCATGTTTTATGGTTTCATGGTGTTCAATAAACCTTTCATTTTTGCAGTCTTGTCCTGTGTAGATAGCTGCTCCCTCCCCAAAGGAAAACGTATAGGTACCATATGGGTACCCAGAGCGGGAAACAAGGTCCACTGCCCAGCAGAGAGCCCCATTACCAAACAGTTGTGCTTGGCCTGTCTGCTCCCCCCAGGCATGGGTGATCACCAAAAAGGCCTCCCATGACATCATAGGGGGTCTCTGTGGTGCTTTCCTGGGTCATGCCTGGAGGAAATGAAGCATGTCAGTCTGCATTCTGTTTGGCCTTGCTAGAATGGGTGGGCTTAGAGGAGCTTAAAAGTATCATGTGCAGTCCCTCTTGCAGGAGGAAGCGTGAATGCATGAAAAGGTGGCAAAAAAAAAAAAAGAAAGAAAAGGTGGCATGTTTAATGGGGGTCCACAAGATAAGAACTTTGTAGCAGGCTTCTGAAACCCAGAACTGGCCTTGTGAGTTCCGCAGGGTTCATTCATGGTTCTCCTGCTGTCACAATAGTTTTGGCCCTGAAATTCCTGTCTGAAAAGGCTTCTAATATCCTTCCTCTCAGGCTACCATCTGGGAACAGAAGAGCACACAATTTTCCTGCCACTCCCTATATTCACACTGTTGGTTTTAGCCTGCGGTGTGTCTTAAACTGCAAATCAAGGCCTTAAAATTGAAATGTGGGTAGGAAACCATGAGCTGGGAAGAAGAGCAGTTGAACCACTTCTCTGCCTGGAGGAAACCTTGTCCACTGTAGTTCTGAATGGGAGTTTAGAAACAAAACCCTGTTTATAGCAGAATGAGGGGGAAGGTTTCATAATCGTATAAGCAATGTATGGATCTGTACGCCATGTGCTTTTAGAACAGAAGTCATCCAAGGGATGAAGGTGGCAGAGATTGCAAGGGCTGTACTGTATGAGACAGCAGCAGACCATCATCTGCATATAGAACAGGAGGGGGATTTTCTAGAACACACACTCTGGTAAGTGGAGGTGAATCTTCCCCACACCTGCCACTTCCCCTGAGCACTTCCTGTATTGTAGCTTGGCTTAGAAGAAAGGCACTAAGAGATGGGAAAAGAGCCGTCCACTACAGAGAGGTAAGTTACGGGATGAGGAGGGGGGACAGATGAAAGGACTGTGGGGTGGGTGAGGCAGAATAAGCAGGAGGAACTGACTGCTTTATATCTAAAAAAAATCCAGGGTGGATCTCTAGTCTGGCAACTCTACCTAATAATGAAATTCTAAAATGGTGGTATGTTCAGGAGCCACAGAAATCTTATGGGGCTTTGGAAAAGGAACTGTGCAGAATTGCTCAATTATCCTTTCTCAGAATCCTAATTGCACCAATTATAAAATGGAATACCATTTAGTACGACCATTATGTTCAAATCAACAGGAGATATGAATAGCAGCACTGACAAAGTGTATAGTATATGAAAGCGCACAATTTATTCTTAGAAAAAGTGACAGATCTGTTGTGTTTTCCAGACTTTCTAAGTGTTCATTTGTTTGTTCTTTACTAGAGTCATTTGACCAATCAAATAATACATTTAGACTTTCTAGGCTGATGTGTTTAAATAGTTGAGATGTACTGCATACACAACACCAAGATGTGTTGTGTAGATGTGCACAACAAAGCTGCTTGTTTGAGAGGATAGAGTCACAAAACTGCATTCTATGGGTGAAGGTCGGCTTCTCTGTATTACAATCTCTGTATTATATTATTACCGGGAACTCAACCTTGGGAAGAGTTTAGTTGAATGTGTGAATATTTTGGATTTGTTTTTAAAATTGTTTGAGAACTACAGCAGCAGTAGGCAATCTATATCTGGTTACAGTTGAAATATTATCATTGGCATTTTTCTTTAATAGACTTCATGGGTTTTTTGCAAAGGTTATATCTCTGAACGTTTCACTTTTGTATTTAAAAATGTTTATGAAAAATACACACAAAGATTGGTTATTATGAATGTGGCAAAAGCAGTTTTGAAATACAGTTACCTTGTTGGTTCACGGTGAATGAGAGGGATAAAGTATGTAAGTTGGTAACTTTTCATTGGACTTAGTTTTGTGGCTGGAATAATGCGTAAGCTTTTTTAGCTTAACACAGCTCTAGAGAATAAAGAACTAGGCTTGGTTTATATGTGCAACAAATTGAGAGAGGGAGGTGTCCATCCTTCTCTCATAACGAAGATGAAAATTATGCTTTTATCATCAGACTTCTAGAGCTTGAGGTGATAGAATCTACTGTACTGTTTTAGGCTGCAGACTTCCTTATCATGCAACTCTGCCTTGCAAACAGCATCTTGCCACATCAGCATCAGAGGTCTTCGCCTTAATAGCTCCTTGCTGTGTTGGCTTTCTACAGGGAAACTTTTATGCAAGGTAGCATTTTTTAAAAAATGCACTCCCTCACCTAGGGATCGAAGTGGTACAGTCTATTCTACCACCTATATACTCCTATCACTTTGTTTCCTCTTTATTTGGCTACATGTATTAGACCTTCTCCAATACTGGGGAAAGCGTTATGCTCGCCTTTACAGAAGCAAGGCCAATAAATACATTTTTTTTTATTTGCCTGTTTCTGTGTGCGTGTCTCTTTTGCCTATTGTCTCCACTTTGTTTTTAATGACTCTGGAGTTTTAAATCTGGCACTCTGCAATGATTTTATAGGCATCTGTTTTCTCCAGAGGAAAATTTGAACAAATAGTTAAATTCAAACTTTAAATTGGCAAAAACCCCCACTAACTTTAAATTTGCAGGACTGAAGACTATATGTGAATGGTAAATTTCTTATGTAGATGTAGGGAAACTAGACTGAAAAAAGCCCACTAGCTGTGAAATCAGAACTGCTCTGAAAATTATGTCTACTTTCTGTGGGTTCAAATAGACATCCTCTTGTAAGAGGACGTTCCTGTGGAATCTTAAGCTAATGAATGAAACTTTGTGCCTCATCTAATTTTCCTTATCATTGTTCATTTATTGCACTACCCTTTTTCATCTAAAATGTTTGTATCCTCCTAGAATGTTGGCATTTGGTTACAATCAAATAAATATTTCCTTCATTATCTCAGTGGTCTTGGATGTGTTTTTCCACTCCCCATATTAAGGATCTGCTGGTAGGTTTTTGAGATGCACAGCCTTGATTTAGCGCATCTAGTTGTTCAGTGTCTCATGTGCATATTTTAACCTTTACGATAGCTCTGTAGAGCAGATCAGTGTTATTATTTACCTATTTACAAAAGTGATAGCAACCAAGGTAGCTAACTAGCAAAAGCAGAACATTATAAAAACAGCAATTAAAATGTGGGACAGGAAGGAGGAATTATGGAGGGAACACTAAACAAACAAGCAAACAAAAGTCTTCACCTGCCTGCAGAAGACAATGCTGGAAGAGGACAGACAAGTATCCTGGTGATGGGAATTCCAGTTTTGGTGCCATGACTGAGAAGGCCCTTTCTCAGGATGCCATCTGCCTAAATTCAGAAGGTGGGAGCACCCAAAGCAAGGCCTCAGAAGTCAAATCAAGTAGTTATTTATTAGCTCAAGGCCATTATAGACTCAGGGAGTGCGTTCACACGTGCCTTAGCTCCGTCTTACCCAAGATTCCTGTTCAGATTTTATTAGGACCTCCAGACAACCACATCTGTCCCTCGAATACAACTTGTCAGCATCCCGACTTGCCCCGGTTTGATGTCGGTGTTATTAGACACCGGAGAAAGTCCGGTCCTTTTCTGCAGAAGCGGCACACATTCGGGTTATTCCTGTTTGGACAGCTCATGCGAGATACTGCCCCTTGGGATGTTTGGCATCTGCCCTCCCACTTTTTTTAAAAAAAAAAGCCCCAGGAGACATGCACACAGCTAATCATCGGGAATCTGAAGTGAGACTTCTGCTTCTCCAATCAACACAGAATCCACGTGAGTGGAGGAACAGAAAAAAAAATATTTCTTCAATGTGGAGGATTTCCAGATATCACTGTCACAGCTCATTTTCAGAAAAGTAGTTCCTGGCAGTCCCCTAGTTTGAATCGGCAACGTTAATTCCCGGAACTCCCCCCCCCCCCCTTTGAAGCAACGTTTGATTCCCCACCTCCCAACGTTTGGGTGCATGTTTAATGAAAACACCATAGCGGGATCACTGTATGAATGCTCAGGAACTGAATGAGAGATGACTTTGAATCTGCTTGATTGGTAGTGCACATGCTCCAAGAAAAGAGTGTGATAGCATCCAATACGTCTGATCGTTCAACAACAGGATGATATTGGGACGAGTCATATTCTTAGATGCTCATCTGATCGGCCCTGCGTCGAATCAATATTCAGCAGTTCAAATTGGAGCGCTGCACGCCCGCTTTTAATGTGACGTGTGACCGCACCCAGGGTGCATTCACACTACACTACATTAAATGTGTTTTGAAACTGGATTTTTGGCATTCTTACAAAGTAAAAATCCAGTTGCAAAACACATTATTTAGAATAGTGCGAGCACACCGTCAATATACATCCAGAACTTAAAGAGGTCAAATAACAACCAACATCAAGAAGATAAAAAAATAGCATTGAACTAAATAGGTTTGCAGGGCCTCAGAAGGTGATTGTAGTGGTTGGGTTGGGAGGCTGGAGCTCACAGAGAAAAAGAGAGAGGGGCTTAATAAGATCTAGTAAAGTTCATGCCAGAAGTAAACTTAGAGACTTCATTCATAGCTCATTCCCTTAGCCATTACAGGATACCAGCCCAGTGACATCTGGTCTAAATGAGGAGCCAACTGCTGCAAGAAACAAGGCTGCCACTGTTTGTTTGCTGGGGCATGGGTTGAGTTGTACTGGCCTGGATATTACCCAGCACACAGGAAAGGATTTGGTTCTTGGCCCCGTGTTCCTTTTGCAGCATTTATTGCCTACAAAAGCCCTGTAAAGTCTAACTGTCTGGGAGTAGCTCTCTCAGGGTCTCAGGCAGTAGTCTGCCAGCCGAAATCTTTCATAGTGGAGATGCTGGGAGAAATAAACCTGGGATATTTTGCATGCACCCTCCTGCTGAGTGGTGGCCTCTCCTGTGTTCTGAGTATGGTAATGGGATATTGCTGCCTGAGTATTGTGAAGGGGATCTTATCACTAGAGGCAGAGTTTGTGACAACAAAATAATGTCAAATGTTCCTTTGCTGTTTATTCATGTATTTCATTTCTCCCTGCCTGCCTTCCAAATGCTCTACTCCTCCAGGTTAGTCTCACAACCACTCATCAACACTTCTCCCCCACAGCAAGCTGGATACTCCTTTGACCAACCTCAGAAGGATGGAAGGCTGAGTCAACCTTGAGCTGGCTACCTGAACCCAGCTTCCGCTGGGATCGAACTCAAGCCATGAGCAGAGAGTTCGGACTGCAGTACTGCAGCTTTACCACTCTGTGCCACAGGGCTCATTTGAAACCACCTAGAAAACATCTATAGCAGGAGTGGCCAACAGTAGCTCTCCATTGGCCATGCTGGCTGGGGCTGATGGGAGTTGTAGGCAAAAAACATCTGGAGAGCTACCGTTGGCCACCCCTGATCTATAGAATGGTGATTAGAACCCAAGTTTCCTGGATCCTAGTCTGATATTCTGACCATTATACCACCCTAGGTTTAAGGCCTGGAATGAATAACTGATCTGATAAGAGGCCATATGAAGAAGCTTCTGCTAAGAGCAGCACCATGCTTTCAGGGTACTATTTCAGCGAAAACTTTAGCTGGGGCCATGCCTTTGCTGCAATACCACTAGGTTCTGACGGACATGAAGCAGGGTGGATGCGTCAGACCTCGGGCACATGCATGGCCCCAGCTACCCCATGGGGATGAGTCTCTGATTCGTGCAAAAGTTTCAAGGCTCAGTCCCTGACGTTCCCACTCTTCAGTGGCAGGCATTAAAAACACAGTAGCCAAACTTGCTTAACATAAGAGCCACCTGAAATAAATGTCAGATGTTTGAGAGCTGCAAGACATGAATGTCAGGGAGGGAAGGATGGAAGATGTGGAAGGGGGAGAGGTGGAAAGAAAGCAACTTTAACTTTAAATGCATTCTCCAAGCCACTGGCTTGTTTGGCTTGGAGAAGTGATTTAAAGAGACAAATGCCTTCTCCAAGCTGTTCCAACGGGGTGATGGGGGCTTCGAGAGCCACAGTATGTGTGAAAGAAGCCACATGTAGCTCCCAAGCTGCAGTTTGGCCATTATGAAAGCAGTAGTCTTTGCCTGAGACTGTACTGCATTGCTGCCAGCGATGGTAAACAATACTCAGTTATTCAGATCAGTGGTCTGACTCATTAGAAGGGATTTCATATTATGTGTGCATTCTGCAGTTTTGAGTTAGGAACAAAGAGCAGCAAATCGAGAACTGCAAGTTAGCTGAAAATGAAGTCTCTTGGGGTAAAAGATCTCTTTAGAGATCTGATGTGAAGCAGTGCATCTGCTGTCCCACAGGAACTCCCTACTTTGTTCTATGCTCTCCACTTGTATATTTGTAAATAAAGCAATAATATGAAGATGCCTCAGGTTTCTAATGTTCTCTTTCATCCAAGGAAAACCAAACCCAGTAGTGCTGACCCTGGAACTATTTGCTTTTTTTAGGAGGGGGGAAGTGTGATGCTGTAATGATTACAGAGGAAATAAATTGCTTTCCCCCCCTCTTGAATTAGTTTTTCTGAAAAGCACGAAGACAGGCCAGTTTGGGAAATGAAACACAAATTACCTTTTTAATTGCCACACCTGTCTTGTTCTTCCAACTGTGTGTCTTCTGAGACTAAAACAATGTACCTGCTCTTCTTTTTGGTCTCTTCTTGCCATCTTGTTTTCTTCTGATCTCTCTGGCTGTGCCTGTAGTAGTACTGGTGTCTCATGGGAACAGACCTCATGTGTGTATGATGCTGTGCTGGAAGCAGATACTCATGGGAATCAACCTAGAGCGGGAAAGAGAAGAAAATTAACACTCTCTCCATCACGAGAATACTATATGATTACATATCTCTGCCTGGTGATTAACTGCAGGGCACAGATTTGCCAAGGGAAAACTCCACTATTTAGCAAGCTTATTGCATTTGTTCTCATTCCTATCAACTGCCTTCAGAGGGAGGTCAGAAAGCCAGATACCCCTCCACTGCATCTGGATCTAGTTCCAGCCGCCAGTACCTCTTCCCTTCAGCTTCCAGCTGCTACTGCTGAGCCCCCAAAGGGAGGGCAAGAAGCAGATTGGCAGGAGGGCTTGCTGTCAGCTTCCAATCACAGAAGGAAAGTAGGAAGAAGGATTTCTAAAAAACTAAACATTGCTATTTCAATTCCTGTGAGTTTCTTTGGCAGCCAATTTTTGGCTCAAAGGTATCAATGAAAAACAAACAATTTTAACGGACTCTAATGAAGAAAACAAAATCCGTGACCCAGCCTTTAGGGTGCTTTCTACCACTGTCCCTCAGAGGGCAGGTTTCTCAAGAATCCTGTGCCTAAAGGATGGATTAGGAAATAGCCTCATGCTTTTCCCCAGGCCTGATTTTCCTTTCGGCCTTCGAGCAACAAAGATCTGCAGGCCAAATAGATAGCTTGAAGTAATTCTCTCATGATGTCCACGACATTGTTTCCCTGTGCAGTATGTAAACAGCCATGAGGGGGGCATATTTAGTACTCCTGTGGCACCACCCGGTGTGGAAGTGAGATAAATACATATATGCTCTTCCAGCAGCAGTATTATCACATATACAACAGTGTAGAATAATGTCACAGGGAAATGGACAAGCATGTAGGGAGACCTGAACTAAAATTATGTGTTAGGTACTACCAGAAATGACATCTCTTGTCAGCTTTCCAGTATCATCTAGGACAAGGGTCCCCAACCCCCGGGGTCGTGGTCCGGTATCAGTCCATGACCTGTTAGCGACTGGGCTGTGGAGTGGGGCAGAGGCACCACACTGCCCCTTTCGCTTGCCTCACTCCGAAGCACTGCCTCTTTCATTCTCCTGGGGTTCCCAGGCAGGTGGCAGGGGCAGCATGGCAGTGACCTTTGCCTACCCCTCATTTAAAGACCCCCACAGGGGCAGGGATGGGGTGTGGGCATGGGGGCAGCCTGAGGCAGCAAAAACCCCAGCACCTCCACCGGTCCATGGAAAAATTTTCCTCCACGAAACCGGTCCCTAGTGCCAAAAAGGTTGGGGGCCACTGATCTAGGATTGCTTATTCCATGCTGGCCTTTTGGTAACGTGCTCCGGATGTGCATCCCACTCACAACATAGGCTTCTGGCAAATTCTTTAGAGCATCCTGCATAAGGATGTGTATCATCTGGCATGAACAGCCATATATGCTGCTGGCCATCAGTACAGCCTATGTACAAAGTTGCCTCAAATTGAGTTAAGCTATTGCTTCAGCTAATCTAGAAAACAGTTGGATAAGCTTCAGTTTCTTTTTCTCTCAAACAGGCCTGCCATCGCTTTTGTAATCCCCCCCCATCTCTGAACCAACCCGCATTTCCCCCCTGCTCACTCCCTTGCTCTGAGGGAAAACGGGTCAGCAACGATTTTTGGGCTCACAATACCCACAATGCCCCTCTCTCAATCAAGCGGCTCTTTAGCCCGCCACCCACTCTTTAACACCTGATTGGTCCAAGGCGGAGGGGGAGATCAATGCAACTTCATGATTGGCTTCCTCTGCCCACCAATTACAAGGTTCGGCACGCCCCTCGCCTTTAGTGCTATTGGCTCCGTCATCTACCTGGACCCTGGCATGGATCGGACTTGTGGAAGTGTTTCTAATTGGCTCTTCGACTTTGAAGGGGCTGGGTCTTGGCCTACTTGCTGATTGGTCTGCGCCTCACCTGCCGAGCTTCCTGACTGGCTCAGTCGATCCCGTCGCCCACGCCCATTGGCCGCCCCGCCCCGTGTGTGTAATCCGATTGGCTGCGGCGGCCCGGCCCGGTATCCGGGTAAGATGGCCGCAGTCGAAGAGTGCTCGCCCTCCGTTCCTTGGAAGTCGGTGTCTCTTACTCACGTCGAGTATCCCGCAGGTAAAGCGTCCGCATCTTGGCGTTGCTCGGGCTGGTCGCCACCTGTCCGTTTTAAGCAGGCTTCCGAGCCGAGATGGACTTCAGGGCGGTCCTGAGGGCTCGGGTGGGAGCTGCCAGAAAGTGAGCCATTGATGAGTGATGGGTTAGGCTGAGTGGTGCGCATGCGTACTTTGAACGGCGGCGCACCTGCCAGATAGTGAGCTACTCGTGGCCGTAGCGCGCATGCGTGGCACCCCTGGGCTTTGCCTAGGCAGGCTGCAGGCTGCTGTAGTGGGGAGTTTTGATGATGGGGGGCGGGGGGAGTGCATGAGGGAGGCAACTTTTGCTCTGGATATGCTTGTAGCCGTTGCATGCGATTGCTCCTTAGCATTGTCCTTTTGGCTTGCATTTTCTCCCATTTGTTGGGGTTGCCTTGTCTCATGACACACCCCTGTCACCATATCACAAAAACAATAGAACCGGCTGGCTCAGACTGAACCTGCACTTTTCTAGCATCCTGTTTCCAGGATGGTCAGATGCCTTTGCAAGGAGGGCGGGCTTGAAGGCAGTACCCCTATTTGGCTGGTTGCTTCCCCCATGTCCATCAGCTGGCATGCTTCCTCTCTGGACGGTGGTGATCTCACCATTGGCACTGGGGAGCAGAGGTAATAATTCTTGATAGGCCTCTTCTATTATCCCCCCCCCCCCAATCTGCTAAGCCACTGGATCCTTCCACATCTTGATGTGGAAAAGGGAGGAGCCGTGGCTTGGTAGAAGGGTGTCAGCCTTGTATACTGACGATCTCCAGTTAAAGGATCTCAGGTAACAGGGAAAGACACTTTTCTGCTTGAGACCCTGGGAGATCTGCTGATGGTTGAAGGAGAAAATACGAAGCTAGATGGACTGATGTTTCGACAGGGCATCTCCCGATGTTCATGTCCCATTGTCCAGCTGTGTGAAGAAATGTTTTGTCTCTCCTGAATCTGTTGAGCCATTCGGCAATGGTTTTTCTACTTTAATAATATTCATACTGTTCTCTGAAACTTTATAACCTTTACAGGTATGAGTAGATCAGGGACGATCATCCTCCAACCCTAGGATTCTATCCAGGCTTTGGGGGACTCCCTGTATGTCCTTGTAGTACTTCTTACATCTTTTACCAGGGATTGTTGTGTACAAAAATAGGCGGCAGAGCTCATTAGCTTAACTCATCATATGCTGCCCCCCCAGCCAAAAGCAACTGAATGCAAGAAAGGAGAGCCCCGGGCGAGCAAGGCCTGCTTCGGCCGGCTAGAGATCCAGCCAGTCCAAGTAGGCTTCGCTTGCCTGGGGCTCTCCTGGGCCACCCTGCCCCCAGTCAAAAGGCCAGCAAGCCACCCTCCGCCCAAAATCACATAAGTTGTGGAGAAAGGGTGGCATGGGCTTCTCCAGGGGTTAATGAGGGCTGCTGGGGGCATGGCAAAGCCCCTGGTGGCTGACTGGCTGCCCGCTCTCCTAATCCAGGGATTGTTATGCAGCTGTACCTACTATTCGATGGACAAGGTAGGTGGGGAGAAAGGGGGGGCATCAGAAAGTTTCAGGAGTTGTGCTCCTGTGAGCTGCTGCTGAATTGAGGCCTGTTTTTACACAATGAAATAGCTTTTTGAGCTTAGAAGCTGCATAGATCATAGAGAAAAACAGTTTGAACTTCCGATGAAAACCAAAAGGTGCGATTCTCCACTGGAGGGGATTGATACAGTTGCACTGAACAGCAGAAGGACATATTTGGGAAACTGATGTTGATCAAACTCAAGTAAATTCCCCTCTCCCAAATCAGTTGTTTTGCAATTTGACATATGGGAGCTTCCCAGACTCATAACACTCACAGACATTTGTTTCATTTGTTGCACATGAGGACTAATGGAACTGACAAGGCTTTCCCAAGAAAATGGATTGGGAGGAGAGATCTGAAAGGTAGAGAAGGTGCCTACCCAAAAAGGCAGATAACCCCAAGCAGCTAAGATAGTAGAACAGAGATGTTAAACTCATTTGTTATGATGGCTGGATCTGACATAAATGTCACTTTGTTGGGCTGGGCGATGTGTGCCATAAAATGTAACACAAGGTACCGGAGATATAAACTTCATAAAGATGATTTCGGCAATAGGCTTGATTGGATTAAGTGTGACATGCAGAGAGGTAGTAGGCATGGAGATATCAGCATTGCTAATGAGACAGGAAACCTAGGGCTCAGTTTAGTCCAGGAGGATTCAGTCTAGGAGGATGCAAAGAATAAATGGAAATAAGCATTGTGCAGGGGGTTGGACTAGATGACCCTGGAGGTCCCTTCTAACTCCATGATTCTATACGTCTGAAGAAGTGAGCAGTGACTAATAAAAGTTCATAAAGGAAAAGGTAGTCCCTTGTGCAAGCACCAGTCGTTTCCGACTCTGGGGTGATGTTGCTTTGACAACGTTTTCACGGCAGACTTTTTACAGGGTGGTTTGCCATTGCCTTCCCCAGTCCTCTACACTTTCCCCCAGCAAGCTGGGGACTCAATACTACTCATTTTACCGACCTCGGAAGGATGCAAGGCTGAGTCAACCTCGAGCTGGCTACCTGAACCCTGCTTTCACCGGGATCGAACTCAGGTCATGAGCAGAGCTTAGGACTGTAGTATTGCAGCTTTACCACTCTGCACCATGGGGCTCTTAACAAAAGTTCATACTCTACTGAACTCTTACACCTTCTACTGCTATTAGAAACAACAGCGTTCAAAAAACAGTGTGGGAACATTTTAACCTTCCAGGACATTCAGTTGCTGACCTAAGAGTAGCAGTTCTCTTACAAAGGCATTTCAAAAGAGATTAGAAAGAAAGACTGTTGAATTGCAACTGATAATGAAGCTCAAGACAATGCATCCTCCTGGACTGAATTAAGACCTAGGTTTCTTCTCTTGTTACCAGCCTGCTGTTGTCATTTGGTGTCTGAAATCACTTCTCTCTGCAAGATATAAGGACAGATGGACCCACATTCTAGCTGTATCTGAAGAAGTGATCAGTGACTCATGAAAGCTCATGCCCTACCACAAATTTTGTTAGTTGTTAAAGTGCTACTGGACTCTTGCTCTCTTCCACTAATAAAGATTGCAAGCTGTGCTGTTAGGTTTCTCTCCCACCCCCCCTACTCCCAGTCTGTTAGAACAGAAAAGGGGATTCCTTTTCTGGCTGTTTCACTCCCCTCCCCCTCTCTCTGAAGAACTGTGTCCACATATAAAAGCTTGTACCTGGAATAAAACTTTGTCTTAAAGGTGCCACGGTACCCTGCTTCCCTACTGGGCTCTTGCTCCCTTCCACTAATACAGTTTGTATGCTGTGCTGTTAGAACTGGAAAAGGGGATCTCTCTCTCTCATGCTTTCACTGGCTCTTTCACTCCCCTTCATTCTGTCCCATGCAAAGCTGGAAGTAGGAGAGGAGAGAGCTGGGCAAAAGTGAGCTGTGATGCCGGAAGCAGACAAAAGCCAGTTGCTTGTGGAATGGATAGGAACCCTGCAGGGGCCAGTTCTGTCCCACTGGCCGTATGTTTGACAACTCTGCTGAGTAGAATACTTTGGGTTAGGTGGAAGCGTTTGGGTTACGACCCAGCTGTTTCTTTTAAACTCGCCGTCATACTCTTGTTAGCACAAGATGGGTAGCTGCATTAGACTATCTGCAGCAGCAGAAAAGAGCAAATGTCCAGGGACTCCTTGAAGACTAACAAAATTGGTGACAGGGCAGGAGTTTTCATTTGTCATTGCTCACTTCTTCAGATGCAGCAAGAATGTGAGACCATCTGTCCTTATGAGCAAATTTGGCCACCCCTGGTATAAACCAACATGTAAGCTGCATATTTGGAGACAGCTTCAAGAGGGGGTTGGATAAGCATATGGAGTAGAGGTCCATCAGTGGCTATTAGCCACAGCTTATTGTTGAAACTCTCTGTCTGGGGCAAGTAATGCTCTGTATTCTTGGTGCTTGGGGGGGCAACAGTGGGAGGGCTTCTAGTGTCCTGGCCCTGCCTATGGACCTCCTGATGGCACCTGGATTTTTTGGCCACTGTGTGACACAGTGTTGGACTGGATGGGCCATTGGCCTGATCCAGCATGGCTTCTCTTATGTTCTTATGAGAACTCATGAAGAGTAGAGTGATTTCAGATGCTAAATGACAATAGCAGTTGTGATTGCATCAGGTGTGATATGTGGAGGGTGTGGAGAAATCAGCATTGGTCATGAGGCAGGAAACCTAGGTCTCGATTCAGTCCAGATGGGCACGTTGCCTTGTTCATAGATCCAGAGGAGTTGCAGTTCAGCCGTCTTCAGCTTGCTGGCACTGTCTGATGCTTTGATCAGAATGTATTACTGTTTGGAGAATTTTAAGGCTGAATTTATGCTGGGGCTGAACCCTGCAATCTTTTTGCAGTGCCCACGTTCAGCCCTGGGACAACAGAAAGTAGCCCCAGAGCAAGTGCAAAGGTTCAGCCTCCATGCATTAGGTCTTAAAGAAGACGGCTTCTAGAGCAGGGTGTGGTAATGCCTAGCATTCTCTCTCTCTCCTTCTCCCCCCCCCCCCCCACTTTCGAAGCACTTTGAGATTAGACGCATTGTGGCAGTAAAGGAAAATCACATTTATTATTTATCTTGCTTTGATATTTAGCTCCCTCGTCTCACATTTCCTGCACGAAGCTGGGATTTCTTTATGCTAACAGGCTGGGCTGCTAAGGCTTGTAGCTGTGTGCACATGCGGAAAGGGTGTGCCTATTGCTGAATAACCCAGCTAGTTTTTCTGCTTTTTCACATTTGAATTTCTGCACATTAACCGATAAGACGCTTTAGAGTCCCTGGGTTAACTTTTTAAAAAGCTGCACGCGAGTAAACAGCATAAGGTTGCTGGACTCAGGTTGGGAAAGTTGTGAAGATTTGGGGATAGAACCTGGGGAGGACTGGGACCTCATTGGGTACAGTGTCATAGAACCCTCCCTCCAGAGAATCCGTTTTCTCCAGGGGAGCTGACCTCTGTAGTCTGGAGATGAGCTGGAATTCCGGGGTTCCACCTAAAACAGCAGATGAAAGTTTGCAAAGGCACACATCACATGGCCTGAAAAGCAAGCAGGATGCTAGGTCAGCAGCTCTGGTGTACAAAAGGTTGTATGGGGCAGCAAATAACCATATCTAGCATCCAACCAAAAAGAGCACCGTGGCACAGAGTGGTAAAGCTGCAGTCTGAACTCTCTGCTCACAACCTGAGTTTGATCCTCGGTGGAAGCTGGGGTTTCAGGTAGCCGGCTCGAGGTTCAGCCTTCCATCCTTCCGAGGTCGGTCAAAGGAGTCCCCAGCTTGCTGGGGGGAAAGTGTAGAGGACTGGGGAAGGCAATGGCAAACCACCCCGTAAAAGTCTGCCGTGAAAACGTTGTGATGCGATGTCACCCCAGAGTCAGAAAGGGCTGGTGCTTGCACAGGGGACTACCTTGACGTTTAGCATCCATCCAATTATTTCTTCCTCTTCTCTGCTGAACATATTGAGGCTGTTAAGCTTGAATTTATTTGTTTATTATTATTTATTAGCTTTATGAATCGCCTCACCCCACCTTTCTCCTCCCTGGGGACCCAGACAGGCATACTTCTTCTCCTCTCTTCCGTTTTACCCTCACAACAATCCTGTGAGGTAGCTTAGTCTGAGAGTGCGTGACTGCCCCAAAGTCACCTGGTGAGCTTCCGTGGCAGAGCAAGGATATGAGCCTGGGTCTCCCAAATCCTAGTCCGACATCCCAGGCACTGTAGCACACTGGCTCTCGATTGGCCATAGTGAGCCGCCAGAGTTTTACACCTCAGTCTAGGTAAGGAGTTCCTCTCTTTTTGGGCCCTGGATCACAGACCACAGGCTTTTGAGCTGTGTGCATAAAGCAGGTAAGCATCCAAATATGCAGCTTACAGGTTGGTTTATACCAGGGGTGGCCAAACTTGCTCTACGCAAGAGCAACACAGAATAAAGATCAGATGCCTGAGAGCCACAAGACATGAACATCAGGAGTTTGAGAGCAGAAGAAAGGGAGGGAGGAAAGAAGGAAGGAAGACAGGCCAAATAGGTGGGGGTAGGCAAGAGGGAGGGAGAGGCTGAAAGAAAACAACTTTATGTGCATTTTGCCAGCTGATTTGGCTTGGCAAAGTGATTTAAAGAGAGAAATGCCTTCTCCGTGCCGGCCGACACAGCGGTGGGGGCTTTGAGAGTCACACAATATGTGTGAAAGAGCCACATGGGGCTCCCGAGCCACAGTTTGGCCAACCCTGGTTTATACCATGTTGCTTTTAGTGGGATGCATGTTTGCAATGCATTCCTTTCACGTTCTGGGCTGGGGGTGGGACACACTCCGCTGAAGATATGTTGGGTCAGCAGCACCTGCTCTTGGATGCGCATTTGCTGTATTCTAAAAATCACTGGTATTTCCGTTTTTTTCAGACACAACACTTTGTTCCTCTGTAGAGTTAGAACAACAACAGCAACGTGCAGATTCCCAAATTTGGTGTACACTGTAGTGGTTAAGTGCGCGGACTCTTATCTGGGAGAACCGGGTTTGATTCCCCACTCCTCCACTTGCACCTGCTGGAATGGCCTTAGGGCAGCCAGAGCTCTCTTATCTGGGAGAACCGGGTTTGATTCCCCACTCCTCCACTTGCACCTGCTGGAATGGCCTTAGGGCAGCCAGAGCTCTCTTATCTGGGAGAACCGGGTTTGATTCCCCACTCCTCCACTTGCACCTGCTGGAATGGCCTTAGGGCAGCCAGAGCTCTCTTATCTGGGAGAACCGGGTTTGATTCCCCACTCCTCCACTTGCAGCTGCTGGAATGGCCTTAGGGCAGCCATAGCTCTCTTATCTGGGAGAACCAGGTTTGATTCCCCACTCCTCCACTTGCAGCTGCTGGAATGGCCTTGGGTCAGCCATAGCTCTCTTATCTGGGAGAACCGGGTTTGATTCCCCACTCCTCCACTTGCACCTGCTGGAATGGCCTTGGGTCAGCCATAGCTCTGGCAGAGGTTGTCCTTGAAAGGGCAGCTGCTGTGAGAGTCCTCTCAGCCCCACCCACCTCACAGGGTGTCTGTTGTGGAGGAGGAAGATAAAGGAGATTGTGAGCCACTCTGAGATGCTGAGATTCAGAGTGGAGGGCAGGATATAAATCCAATATCTTCTGAAGGAGAGTTAGCTAAAGTAGGACATCTAAGTTATAGTGCCAGCGTCCTAATAATCAAGGCAGTTGTTTTAATGTCCCCATAGTAGTCATTCTGATGCGTATTTCTGCAAAACAATTCCCAGGACGCAGTTTGAACTGATTCGTATGTTTTGTAATCTGCCTTGAGTCTCGACAAGAAAGGCAGATTATAAATGAAGCACACAGAAAATAAAAACCAAAATATAATCGGAAGGCACCTTTCTGAAACAGCACAGTGGTCAGTACCAAGGTGGGAGACCCACTTCAGGTTCCCCGATGGAAGGCGGGGGGGGGGGTGTTGGTGGTGGTTGTGTAAGTGCAGAAGGTTCAAGACTGTGCTGTGTTCTGCCTTAGCGAAACCGTCTTGCAGAAAGCACCCTCATTATTGATGGACATTGACAAAGCTAACCTAGGCAGCCCTTAGCAGAAAAAATTGCAGAAGTCTATGGAAATCCTTGGAGTGTGCTGATCCGGATCTTGCGTTGAGGTTATTATCCATCGGTTGGGGTGGATCCTACCGTCGAATTCCTAATTCCCTTCCTCCCTATGGCCCTGGCTCCAGGTGGTTTTTGTTCACAGAGGTCGCACAATTGATTCCCAAGCGCAGCTCATCCAGCAGTCTAAAGGAGAGCCTCTTTCACCAGCTGATAAGCTGTTGGAGTCCAAACTAGCTGTGGAGGTCTCCTCTATCCGGTTCAGCATAGTGGCTAAAAGGGGTCCAGATTAAAGGATTAGCCACCGTGAGAGTTAGGAAGAAACCTCTCCATTCCCACTACCAAAATGAAACTCGAGGGGGATGCTAGCTCAGGAGGCAGATTCTCTTCCATCGTTGAGAGCTTGGCGGTAGTAACTTCAAGAAATGTACTATTTTATTTAGAATTGTCATCTATGCAGGTACCCTGGTCAGTGTTCTCTCTAAGCTGCAGAGTCTTGTGAGCAAAAATTCTACTTCATGAGCTGGCATTAAAGCTGTGAGCTGCAGCATCCATGAGTGTGCTCTGGGGTCCTCCTTCCTGAGCTAAGACAAAAATGTGTGAGCTAGCTCACGCTAACTCAGCTTAGAGGGAACACTGACCCTGGTATGGTGTGCAAAGGGACATAGTGTGGTCTGAATTCTGCAGAGAGGGCTGGTGGTGTCTAAGGGTGTGTTTTAGCTCCAGGTTTGACAAGCCAGATGCCTGCAGGGAATCATAGAAGGAGAGGATGGTTAGGAAGACTTACCAGTCTCCTCAAATCATCTCTTCCAGGATTCTGTGATTCTTCAGAAGGCTCATTTCCCCCTCTTCCCTATGGGTACTTCTAATGGCTCTCGGCGTTTTGTGCTTCCTAAAGAGTATTCAGTCCTCCTTCAGGCTGTGTTTTTTGTTTTTTCATTTTGGTTAATTTACAAAGTCATATTTTTTTTCTGTGCATCCTGGGGAATTCCTCAAGCAGGAATGGCCAAACTTCCTTAATGTAAGGGAAAGGAAAGGTCCCCTGTGCAAGCACCAGTCGTTTCCAACTCTGGGGTGACGTTGCTTTCACAACGTTTTCACGGCAGACTTTTTATGGGGTGGTTTGCCATTGCCTTCCCCAGTCCTCTACGCTTCCCCCCCAGCAAGCTGGGGACTCCTTTGACCGACCTCAGAAGGATGGAAGGCTGAGTCAACCTCAAGCCAACTTCCTGAAAACCCAGCTTCCGCTGGGGATCGAACTCAGGTTGTGAGCAGAACTTAGGACTGCAGGACTGCAGCTTTAACAGTCTGCGCCACAATGCTCTTCTTAATGTAAGAGCCACACAGAATAAATAGGAGATGTTTGAGAGCCACAAGACATGAACGTCAGATGTTTGAGGAAGGGAGGGAGGGAGGAAAATATGGGTGAGGAAGAGTTGAAAAGAAAGCAACTTTAACTTTAAATGCATTCTCCAAGCTGCCAGCTGGATTGTCTTGGAGAAGTGATTTAAAGAGGCAAATGTCTTCTCCAAGCCAGCCAATTGAGTGATGGAGGCGTCAAGAGCCACACAATACATGTGCAAGAACCACATGTGGCTCCTGAGTCTCAGTTTGGCCACCCGTGTCCTCAAGTATACCAAGACCCCTGATTTGTCTGTGCGTTGTGCTGCTTTATGAATTACTTCTTGCAGTTGTCCTCCTGGTCCGATTCCATCAGAACCTGGGGTTCTTTAGAATCAAGGTTATAAAACACAAAACAGCTGGAAGCTCAACAGCAGAGAATACGGAAAGATACCAGGGTTGCAGACCCTGTGAAAATTTCCCTGAAACAATTGGAGGAGCATTAGAAGCCTCTGTACATGAATCTTTCCACATAAATACAAGCTGTGGCATCAGGCCCCGGGTTTGGAAGCGCAAGACCTCTGCTTTCCGCTTGCCTCCAAAGTTTCTAGCTCTCATGATCGCAAAGACAGGCTTCCAAACATGGACTCCAGTTCAGTTGGCTTCCCAGTAGTTGGGAGAGGGATACGCTGCCCCACCTAGTTGGCATGTAAGCTGCCCTGAGTCTGCTTTGGTGGGGAGGGCGAGATATAAGTCAGACAAATAAATAGTTTCTTGGCTTGCCCCATGACAAATGGGCTCAGAATCAGCAAATATATTGTGCGTATAATGCCCGATCTTTCGCTAAGGGGGAAAAAAACAACTGGATTATGGAAGGTTTATTTCTCCCGCAAAACGCATACGGCTGTGGCATTAACTGCAGAATTGGCTGAAGTCGGAAATTGCATATAATTCAAAGGCTGCCAGATGCCTCCTTCCATCAGAACAAAGCTGCAGCTGTGACCTGGAGAGATCAGAGCTAATTGGGAATACAGGCATCCAGGAAAGGATCATTACTAAGAAATGAGGGAGCCAGGAGCGGCGGTGAGGGGGGCAGGAAGGGATCTTTCGCCATGGGGAACCAGCTATTCAGAGATTATGTGTTGCAAGGGGTTGCAGAGTGTCCCTCTTGAAGTTCGATGGGTTTTAGAAAAAGAATACTGTAAGGTGTGTGTGTGTGTGTTTTGCTAGCTGAAAATTATCGAGTGTCTTTTCTGTGCTCTTAGCTTCCCAAAGTACAAGCTATCTTTTCCCTCCTTGAATGCCGTGAAAATGTGAGATGTTCATTGGTCAAGAATGCAGAAAGAGTCTAGTGCAGAGGTCCCCAACCCCATGTCCGTGGACTGGTTCCGGTCCGTGGCCTGTTAGCAACTGGGCTGTGAGTTGTATAATTATTTCATTATATATTACAATGTTGTAGTAGTAGTAGTAAGAAGAAGAAGATGACAACATTGGATATATATCCTGTCCTCCACTCTGAATTTCAGAGTCTCAGAGTGGCTCACAATCTCCTTTACCTTCCCCCCACCCCCACAACAGACACCCTGTGAGGTAGGTGGGGCTGAGAGGGCTCTCATGGAAGCTGCCCTTTCAAGGACAACTCCTGCAGGAGCTCTAGCTGACCCAAGGCCATTCCAGCAGCTGCAAGTGGAGGAGTGGGGAATCAAACCTGGTTCTCCCAGATAAGAATCCGCACACTTAACCACCACACCAAACTAATAGAAATAAAGTGCGCAATTGTATCATCCTGAAACCATCGCCCTTCCCCCCTGTCATGATCCTGGGCCTAAGCAGGGAAGCCTGCTTAAGAGTACTGGGAAGAGCCTGCATTTCCCAGGATCCCCTCTATCCCTCTGATTGGGTGGCAAGAGTTTTTGGAGGGAAACTGGCCCAGAGAGGGGTGGGGCCTGGGAGAACATAAGAACATAAGAGAAGCCATGTTGGATCAGGACAATGGCCCATCCAGTCCATCACTCTGTGTCACACAGGGGCCTACACACACACACACACTGTGGCTAATAGCCACTGATGGACCTCTGCTCCATATTTTTATCTAACCCCCTCTTGAAGCTGGATAAGGAGGCGATAAAAGGGCCAAGCCCAGGAAGGTGTTCTTTTCCTAGGAGGCAGAGCTGTGGAAGGGCTGCTGCCAGGAAGAGACCCTCGCCCTGTGAGCTAGGGTGAGTAGGCCCAGATCTGACGGCTTAGGGACAGAAAGGGCATTTGGTTATTTTTCCCTTCACCCCTTTTACTGTTTTATGCACCTAGTTTGTTATATTGCACTGACCTTTTAAATAAACCTTCTCCCCCCGCCCCCGTTGTTAACTCTGCCTGGTCCTCACGCCCATTATTTGGCCTAAGCTAAGGGAGGCCTAGAAGGGCTTGGGAGGGGACTCTGGGCCTTCTCAAGGAACACCCTTAACCCAGAGTGGTGGCAGCAATTGGTAAGACCCCGCTGAGTCGTGACACCCCCACACCAGTCCCTTGAAAAATTGTCTTCTGCAAAACCGGTCCCTGGTGCCAAAAAGGTTGGGGACCGCTGGACTCTAGTGACAAGGGTGTCTCAGCTTCTGTGATCTCAGGGACACCCCCAACCCTGAGTCCAGGTAAAGATCTGAAGCTGGGAATAGTAAGTTCCGTAATAAAGTTGGCACCAAGCACCAGTTTCCGTGTGTCCCTCTGTGCTTGAGCGGCCACTCATTAATACAGGAAGCTCCGCTCAGCAGCAGTGTGGAGTTGAGAAGGGTCTTGCACTGTCCCTTGCCCATTTTAAGACTGCAGCAGTGCCATTCTGCACAGGATGTGAACTGGTCTGCTCAGTGCAGGGGAAACAGAAGGAATATTGGCCAACATCAGGGGGTTTTTTTGGAGCAAGAACTCCTTTGCATATTAGGCCACGCACCCCTGATGTAGCCAATCCCCCTGGAGTTTACACTAGGCCCTGTGCTAAGTGCCCTGTAAGCTGATGGAGGACAGGCTACATCAGGGGGTGTGGCTAATATGCAAAGGAGTTCCTGCTACCAAAATAAGTCCTGGCCAACATTATTGCAGAACTGACTCTTCCCAAACTCCATATTTTCACCTGGACTCATAGGATATGGGTCTCTGAGATCATAGATTCTGAGACAATTTTGGCACATGTGCTTGGGCACTGACATGCACGCCACATCCAAAAGAGTGAGGTAGTGCTAAAGTGCAGAACATCTGTCTCTTGCCATTTAGAAATGTCCTTTGCTAGGTCTGCCTTGGGGCTTCCATCCATGCTATGTCAGCCCTTCCATCCATGCTATGTCAGGGGGGCACAGTGGAAGGGCTTTTAGCCTCACTGGTGGACCTCTTGATGACACTTGGGTTTTTTGGCCACAGAGTGTTGGACTGGATGGGCCATTGGCCTGATCCAACATGGCTGCTCTTATGTTCTCAGCCTTTTAACATCATACCCTTCAGGATCTCTTCCCCACCAAACAGCCTGAGAAATGTAAGCATATCGGCTATAGCGGGGTCCCCAACCCCCGGGTCACGGACTGGTCCCAGTCCACAGCCTGTTACCAACCAGGCCATGCAGCCTTGCTGCCCTGCCCCCCCCCCCCGTGGCGTCTCCTCCCCCCTCCGTTTTCACAACTGTAAGGCCCCGGAAGGGGCAGTGAAGCGCCTTCTGGGCTCTTTAAAGGCAGACCTCCCCACCCCCAGTCGATCAGCTGATTGTCGGCAGAGGGGAGGAGGTCGGCCTTTAAAGATCCCGGAAGGTGCTTCACCGCCCCTTCCGGGGCCTTACAGTTGTGAAAACTGTAAGAGGAGGGGCGGCGCTGCAGGGGGGCAGGAGGCCGAATTTGGTGCCCCCACCCTGTTGGCCTTGGAGCCATGGTAGGCGGGCTAGCCCTGGGGCCAGTCCCTGGTGCCAAAAAAGTTGGGGGCCACTGGGCTCTAGAACGTTTAGGGAGGGACGGTGGCTCAGTGGTAGAGCATCTGCTTGGGAAGCAGAAGGTCCCAGGTTCAATCCCTGGCATCTCCCAAAAAAAAAAGGGTCCAGGCAAATAGGTGTGAAAAACCTCAACTTGGGACCCTGGAGAGCCTCTGCCAGTCTGAGAAGACAATACTGACTTTGATGGACCAAAGGTCTGATTCAGTGTAAGGCAGCTTCATATGTTCATATATGTTTGCATTTCACGTCAAGGGCTCTGTGGAATGCCCTGGGAGTGTGGACTCCAGGGCTCTTCTTGTAGAGAAATCCCAGCAGGAACTCATTTGCATATCAGGCCACACCCACTGACATCACCATTGTTTCACACCAGGCTTTTTTGTAGAAAAAGCCCTCCAGGAACTCATGTGCATATTAGTTGCCGCCAAGCCAGCTGGAACTGCATTCCTGCTCAAACAATGATGTTACCAGCCGTGAAAACCTGAAATCTTTGATAAAGCTATGGTAGACTCCATATATGTGGCTTTCAGGGCATGCTTGTATCCCTGAGCAAGTGGAGTGTCCACTCAACGTTTTCCTGGCACTGCATGTTACGAAATAAATGGATGACTTTGGAGCTGCTGGCCCCCCATTACTGATCTTCTCCAGTGGCACAGATAGATTTTTGAGGAATCCTAGAAACACAATTTGGAAGCCTCGGGTCTAGTAGCTGTAAAACAGCCTTCCTTTCAATTCAGTGCTAAAGGCTATGTTTAAGGCAGTGTAGGCCCCACTTCCCCTAACCAAATTAGCAGTGCCGGATTAAACTCTGCGGAGGCCCCTAGGCGGTATAAAATCCCCGGGGCTACTTGCAAATTATCTCTGAGTCGGAGCACCCACCCTACCGCCCACGGCCCCCACTGCGGCCTGCAGGCCCCTTCTCGAAAGCTGTGGGGGAGAGGTGAAGAGAGGCAAACTTGGCAACGATGCCAGCAGCAGCCACACCAGGCAAGTCGGGCAAAGAGCGGCTCAGTTGCTGGCTGCGTGTGGAGGCTGGGAGGGAAAGCTGGCCCAGGGCCCCTAAAGGTTTGGAGGCCCAAAGGCCAGTGCCTCGTTGGCCTAATTGTTAATCTGGCCTGCAAATTAGGCTTAGAAATGTGGTGTTCCCCCCTCCATACCTTATTTATAAAGTCTCCAGGTGCCCAGTTCTGCGTGTTTCAGAATTCAGATGCATGCACGCCGTAATACATTTTGCCAAACAAAGTTCTTGACCCACTGACATTTGGTAAGCATCAGTGGGCTATTCAGCAGGTACAGGTGTTAGGAGAGGTTCCCAGGGCCTGTTTTTTGACTGCAAGGCTACCTGCTGTGTCTTGCAGCAGCGGTCTGAATCTCTGTTCTGTCTGGCTGTCGTACTTGGTCCCTCCTGCGGGGCCATTGGCACCAGCTTCCATTTCTCGCTGTGGCTCTTTGCGCCGAGACTCTGTCCTGTCTGTGCTGTTTTACGAACGAGTGGGAATTCTCCGAGTCTCACGCATGTCAGTCCTAGAGCTGCTAATGTTCTTAGGGGGGTCCATCCAGCACCTCGCTCCCCGTGTTGCTTCATTCAGGCTCTTTTGAGAGCATGCATGGGAGCTGGGCACACAAAATGAAAGACGGCAGCCCTGTGGGTAAGCTTTGAGGCTGAGACAGGATGGGCAAAGCTGCTTAGCACCGTCCTTCAAGTGTTGCCTTTCTTCTCTATCTGTTCTGCCCAGCTGGGTACGGGGGGCGGGGGGAAATGGGGGAGAGGGGCTCAATTCAGACCACGCTTTGCAAAAGACTCTCAGGCAAGCGAGTGCTGGGAAAGACCCTCTCCCAGAGAGCCCCTGGTGGTCAGAGCAGACAGTGGCAAGCTTCAGGGTCTGACTCCGTCTCAAAGGCAGCTACGCCGTTCCCCCTCTGAGTCCCCTAGGGACATCCCCCTGTGGACTTGTGCACACAGTCCAGGACTAAGGACCGTTTCGAGCCTGCTTTTAGCATTCCATCGAGAACAGGAGCAGACAATAGGGTAGCCGAAGCGGCGGATATCCTGCACGAGTGGTCTTGCAAGGAAACAGGGCTGCCCTGAGCAGACGCTCAGAAGGAAATGGCGGTGGCGGAGGTGGCTGAGGAGGATGTGGTCTGGGTTCCCATTCATGCTTTGGCTGTCGTTTCTGTTCAGGCTCCGCTGCTGCGGTAAACCTCACGTTTTCTTTTGGTGCTGAGAGGATGCTGTGAGGCATGCTCTCTTTCTTGCTCTCCTTCAGCCCCCCAGCTCACAAAGGAAGTACGGCTCGAGAGCCTCGGATCTCTGTGTCAACTTGCTTCTTTGCACCACCCCTAAGACCTGGAAGAGCTCTTAGTAATCTCCCTTCCGCTCCTCTTTTTGAACCCCTCCTTGACACCTGGTTCTTCAAGTTGGTCAAGGCCAGAATGATCCAATATGGCCGATGCAGGTTGATTATTTAATTATATTTATTCATTTATGTATCACCCAATCCCTGCTATTGCAGGACTCGGGCGATATACAACATGATAAAAACATCAAAAAGCTAAAAACAAGTATATAAATGGCATTGAGGGCTGTCTTCCTTTGCCCCGTGACATTCCTTACCCTGGGTTGGAACCAGTGTTCCCTCTAAGCTGAGTAAGCATGAGCTAGCTCACAGTTTTTTAGCCTCCAGCTCACACGTTTTTGTCTCGGCTCAGGAAAAATGGCCCCAGAGCAAACCAATTCATGCAGGAGTGCCCAACTTTAATGCCAGTAGCTCACAAAGTAGAATTCTTGCTCACAAGATTCCGCAGCTTAGAGGGAACATTGGTTGGAACATCGCCTTATTGTGAGTTCCTTCCCTTTCAATTACAATTCCTGACATACCTATGGCTACTGGGAGACTACTTCCTACTTGTGAGGGGATGCCGTTTTCACTGGCAGCCTCACGTCTCACGTATCTCCTGCCTGAGAGATGTAGGCGCTCGGTTCCTCTTGATTCTTTGCCATGTCTGATTCCCTGTGGGGCCCAGGAGCGGCCAAAGGTCCATCATGTGATGGCCGGAGGAGGGCACTTCCTCTGTTTTGCATATAGAGAAGCCCGGTCCTCCTGGGAGCTCTGATGAAGCCCAAAAATAAGAATTTCCTAGCTGGAGCAGACCGTGGGTCTGTCTAGTCCAGTGCTTTGTTTCAAACATCAGTAAGAGCCCATTTGGTGTAGTGGTTAAGTGTGCAGACTCTTATCTGGGAGAACCGGGTTTGATTCCCCACTTCTCCGGGTTTGATTCCCCATTCCCCACTCCTCCACTTACACCTGCTGGAATGTTAGCCATAGGTATGTCGGGAGTTGTCATTGAAAGGGCAGCTGCTGTGAGAGCCCTCTCAGCCCCACCCACCTCATAGGGTGTCTGTTGTGGGGGGAGAAGATACAGGAGACTGTAAGCCTCTCTGAGTCTCTGATCCAGGGAGAAGGGCGGGGTATAAATCTGCAGTCTTCTTCTTCCTCCTCTTTGCAAGCTGAGCATAAGGGGAGGTAGAAATCCCCTGTGGTTTGTGCTGAGCATCTGGTGATCCGAGGTGTGTTACTGTTGAATTTAGAAGTTCTGTTTCTGGGGAGGAGAGGGTGAAAGAGCCCATTGCAGGCCAGGCACCTGGAGTGTCCGTGGGCTGAGACAATGCGGGTGGCTCTTCAGCCATTGCTTAATCCAACGCACTAATTGCCAGCTGTGCGTCTGGTGGTGGAAAGTGCCCTCAAGTCACAGCTGACTCACGCTGACCCCTTCTACTCGGATCTGAAAGGCAAGGGGTGAGCAGAGGTGGTTTTTGCCATTGTCTTCCTTTGGTGTCCCATCCAAGTATTGACTGGGGAAGACTGTTTAGCTTCCAAGACAATGACATTGAGGTAGTCCAGGTCAGAGGACCCAGGCATCTAATTCTTCTCTTTTTCTAGCCAACTCAGCTTCATGGCCTTGGTACATCTTATGAGTACTGTAAGTAAAGGATGCATGCTCAATAGTTCGATCTTTTTGTCTCCCACTCCAGGTGACCTCACCGGCCATCTTCTTGCCTACGTGAGCCTTGGGCCCATTTTCGTCATTGTTGGCTTCGTCACACTCATCATTTTCAAGAGGGAGCTTCACACGGTGAGTCCCCCCACCCCAGCACTGTGAGAATTTTGGCATTTGGAGAGCCAGTTTGGTGTAGTGGTGTAGTGCGTGGACTCTTATCTGGAAGAACTGGGTTTGATTCCCCACTCCTCCACTTGCAACAGCTGGAATGGCCTTGGGTTAGCCGTTAGCTCTGGCAGAGGTTGTCCTTGAAAGGGCAGATTCTGGGAGAGCCCGCTCAGCCTTACCCACCTCACAGGGTGTCTGTTGTGGGGGAGGAAGATATAGGAGATTGTAAGCCGCTCTGAGTCTCTGATTCAGAGAGAAGGGCAGGGTATAAATCTGCAATTCTTCTTCATCTGTTTCTTCCGCTGGTAGTCCTTATCCTACAGGCGAGAGCCAGTTTGGTGTAGTGGTTAAGTGTGCGGAGACTTATCTGGGAGAACTGGGTTTGATTCCCCACTCCTCCACTTGCACTTGCTGGTGTGGCCTTGGGTCAGCCACAAGTTCTCTCAGGGCTGTTCTGCTCAAGAGCAGTTCTGGAGAACTCTTTCAGCCCCACCTGCCCCACATGGTGTCTGTTGTGGGGAAGGGAGGGAGATTTGTAAGCTGCTCTGGGACTCCTTTGGGTAGTGAAGGGCAGGGTATAAATTCTATCTCCTTCTCTTCTCCTCCTCCTCTTCCTTCTCCTCCACTTCCCCGTTGCCACTGAATTAAAAAATGTTTTAAATGTTTTAATTGTTTAAATGGTTCTATGTTTTAAATGGTTTAATGTTTAAATTTAAATGCTCTATGTTTAACGTCTATTTATGTTCGATTTCTGTGATTGTAAGCCGCCCTGAGCCACTTGTTGGGAAGGGCGGGATAGAAGTCATAAAATAAATAAATAAATAAATAAACATAGCAATATTGCAATAAAAATGGCAAAGCTTCCCATGGCACTCTTATTTTAACTTAAGCTTTTGTGGAATTAGAGATTATTCAAAATAAGATCGTAAGAAGACAGCTACTGGCTCTGGCCAGTGGTCCTTCTAGTCCCCTGCAATGACCAGACACCTGATTTGAAAGCCCCACAAGCAGAGGCAAGCCCCATGTTCTTGCTGCCCAGCAAGTGGTTCTCAAAAGTATATTGCCTTTGAACGTGGAACACGTAGCCTTTATGGCCGCTGATGGTCCTTTCCCCCAGGAATTGGTCTCATTACCTTTTAAACGCTTCTCAGCAAGTAGCCAGCATTTCGGCAATCTCTGCTCTTCCCTTTGATTGATAGCATTTAAAAATTTATAGGCATCCCATTAGCTCAAGGTAGGTAAATGAAAAAAAAATAATCTCCCCCCGAAAAAACCGAACAAATCGATTTTTGTGCTAATGTAACCTTGCCCATCCAAGGCCGGCCCAAACCGGCAGATTTTCTTCAGCGCTCCGCGAAGGATGCTTGGGTTTGGGCTTGGAGATGTTTGCAGGAGTTCCGCCTTGACTCATCTGTCGTTTGTATGCAAGGTTGGAAGTAACTATCTTACGTCTTTTCAAAGGAAAGTCAGTTCTGATTCCTAGGTGTATGTGATTTCCCCTGCCCTGGGATCATTTCCGCTTTTGCTTCAAGCAGATTGCAAGTGATAGGCAGCTGTGCTTGAGCATCCATAGCCAGACTGGAGAGAGTTTCTGAGACTCTGTCAAAAGCAGAATCCTTTATGTGGAGCTGTTAGGAACTGAACCTGAGCCTTCATAAGGCACGCGCTCTGCTGCTTAATTGTTCTTTCCTGTGCACTCTTTCCCCCCTCACTGTCTAACCCAGGTCCAGCTTTGGCCCATTTTGGAGGTGCTTTCATCCCTGTCTGTTTTTCTTGGGAGGGGAGGGGGAGTTCTAGCACTTGGGGAAAGAATGGGACCTTTCTGTGAATTTAATTTAGTATTGGTGTTTTCTTTTGTGCAGTGCTGGTTGTTGATTTGGAGCAGTCTATGAACATTAAATAGAAGCAGCCTCGTGGCGCAGAGTGGTAAAGCTGCAGTACTGCAGTCCGAACTCTCTGCTCACGACCTGAGTTCGATCCCAGCGGAAGCTGGGTTCAGGTCGCCGGCTCGAGGTTGACTCAGCCTTCCATCCTTCCGAGGTCATTAAAATGAGTCCCCAGCTTGCTGGGGGGGAAGTGCAGATGGCTGGGGAAGGCAAGGGCAAACCATCCCGCGAAAAAGTCTGCTGTAAAAACGTCACGATGCGACGTCACCCCAGAGTTGAAAGTGACTGGTGCTTGCACAAGGGGACTACCTTTTTAAAGAAATGAACATTAAATGCATTTCTTCTGCATGACGCTTCTCTGTCTGTCTGCAATTAATTGTCCTCATCCCTTTTGCCTCTTTGCAGATCTCATTCTTAGGGGGGCTGTTTGTCAACGAAGGCGTGAACTGGCTAATAAAGAATATCATTCGGGAGCCGCGGCCTTGTGCAGGTAGAGTATTGCTGGCACGGAAAGGTGTGGCCGGAAGTGAAGGGTGGCACCCTTGCTGACCTGGATTGATTTTAACAGGAGAACGATCTTAGGTTTGCAGGACCTCCTAGAGGCCTGTAGTGTCATTGATCAGATAGCGCCAGCGCTTAAGAGGGTTGTGACTGATTTGGCGGGGTGGGGGGGGGGCACAATGTTCCCTCTAAGCTGTGAGCAAAAATTCTGTTTTGTGAGTGACTGGCATTCAAGTTTTGAGCGAGCAGTTTGCTGCATACATTAGCTTGCTCTGGGACCCTCCTTCCTGAGCTTGGACAAAAATGTGCGCACCAGAGGCTAAGAAACTGTGTTCTAGCTCGCACTAACTCAGCACAGAAAGAACACTGGTGTGGGGACCAGGCCTCAGATTCAGCAGGAGTTTGCAGGAGCACAGCTCCCCCTCTTCTTCCCCACCTACCTTGTTCATTAAATAGCAGGTGCAGCTAAATAACAATTCCTGGATTAGGAGAGCGGGCAGCCAGCCAGCCACCAGGGGCTTTGCCACGCCCCCAGCAGTCCTCATTAACCCCTGGAGAAGCCCATGCCACCCTTTCTTCACTTCTTATATGATTTTGGGTGGTGAGTGGCTTGCTGGAGAGCCCCAGGTGAGCGAGGCCTGCTTGGGCTGACTGCATCCCTAGCCAGCCCAAGCAAGCCTCGCTCGCCCGGGGCTCTACTTTCTTGCATCGGGTTGCTTTTGGGTGGTGGTGGGGGGAATAAGCTAGTGAGTTATGCTTATGAGCTCCGCCACCTTTTTTTCTACAAAATGACCCCTGGTGGGGATCACTTGCCTTCAGGTGATAGAGTTTAGCTGGAAAGTCGGCATCTTCTCTACCTTTTAAGCCAAAATCTCATGGCAAAGGAACCCACAGGAGGTGGCTCAGTTGGACAGTGTAATTCTTCTGGCCACCTTTGTGTCTGCTGGAGTCCCCTGCCTGTGGAGCCTTATTTATGAGGCTGCCTCTCACATTCACTCGGAAGCTGCAGCTGATTCGTAATGCTGCAGGGTGTGCCAGAATCACACCAGACTGATTTTGCAGGAACTTCAATGGCTTCGGGTCGGTTCCCGGTGACTGTTCCCAGTGTGGATTGGAGTCTTGAGCTTGCCTCCCGCATGAATCTGTCCCTTGAATCAGATCCCCATCAAAAGCCCTCCTCCCTGCCCTGCCTTTGAAAGGCACAGGGCCTCTGGGCAATGCCTCCCTCCAGCAACCCATCTGGCCCCTTGCTTGTTGCCGTTCAGATGCCATCCAAGAACTTTTTAGTCGCCTCTGCTTTTGGGTCAGCATTTAATTCAGAGGCTCCCCCAACCTTTTTTGAGCCCGAGGGCACCCTTTGAATTCTGACACAGCATGCTGGGGGCACAGTGCAGCTCATTTACATAACTCATTTGCATATGCCACGCACCCCTGACATCAGTGGAAGGTGTGCTCAATCACATCAGCTCAGCATCTACCTGAAAAGGCTTCTTCAGTTATAACTGTCATAACAAAACCTTACTCTCCCATCCAGTGTTCGCTCTAAAGCTGCAGAATCTGGTGAGCAAAAACTCTACTTTGTGAGCTCCTGCATAAATGATCGTGCTCCGGGATCGTCCGTCCTGAGCTGAGACAAAAATGTGTGAGCTGAAGGCTAAAAATCTGTGAGCTAGCTCACGCTAACGCAGCTTAGAGGGAATACTGTTCCCATCATACTTTTAAAATTCCTTCCTCCTATGCGGCCACAGTGGCATGAGGAAGATTTCCATCTATCTGCTTTATATGTTTAGGTTATTTCCCCATTTTTTTTGTGGGGAAGAATATTAGAAAGGTTGTCAAATCTTAAGAGTTCAGCAAAATTCTCACAGTGGGGTTGAACAATGGAGCCCAGAAGCAAGTATTTGGGGCAGGATTGGGGGGATTAAGAAAGAAAGAGCACAATAAAATTTGGAGGTTCTGGAGCTCGGCTCCTGGGAGCTCCTGACCAAAATAAGGCCTGGTGAAGGTTCTTATGCTGTGGAGGCAGCTGCTGCCAGAGCAGTTTTTTTTTAAAAAAAACCTGCAGAGCCAATCAGAGGCTTTGCCGGGCAAAAGCACCAACTAGCCCCGCCCACTTTCTAAAAATGGTGGCAGAAAAGGTGACAGTTGGCACCCAAGTGCCATTGGGGACCCCTGGTTTAATTTATTACTAGCACAGCTTCAATTGGTTTGCAGTTTCTGCCCTGTTTTGCTGGTTTCTTGCTTCAGTGTATTCGTGTTAGCTTGATTGCCTCATTGGTTCTTCATCTCTGAAGCTGGCTTTGAACGTTTCTGGAAACCTGGGGTATGAATATTTTAATCGGTAACAGATGCATTCCTTCTCCTCCTCCTCAGAAATCCATCCGTCAGTGCATTCGATGTACGCCATGCCTTCCAGCCACTCCCAGTTCATGTGGTTTTTCTCCATGTATTCTTTTCTCTTCCTCTATTTAAGGTAAATCTTTTTTTATCCCTTACAGTATCCACCGGGGCTGCACTCTGGGTTTTTACCATGAAAGGGAGTGTGGTTTTGAAAACTATAGCTCCTCTTCCTGCATTCATCTTACTTCTGCATTTAGCCATGCTCTTGAAGGGAAGACCTGGGAAGGGTGTGTTTTTCTCTCCTTGGGTGTGGCAGGACAGATCTTTTTGTGGTGTGGGCTAGCCTAGGACTTTCTCCTTCCTCTCTGGACCAGGTGTGTTGTTGCAAAGGGAGCCTGGCTTTTGAAGGGTTCTGGTGCCGACTAGGAGAGACTCAGACCAGGGGCCATTTAGTCCAATTATTTCTTGCACTGTCTAGCCAGATACCCTGACCCGGCTAGCCCAGGCTAGCCTGATCTTGCTTGACGTCAGAAGTTAACAGAAAACAAAAAAAGCATCTCATGGGAGCAAAGAGAGTATAGACATAATGGTATGCTTAAAGGTACATGAAGCAGCCCTGCAGCGCAGAGTGGTAAAGCTGCAGTCCTGCAGTCCAAGCTCTGCTCATGACCTGAGTTCAATCCTGGCAGAAGCTGGGTTCGGGTAGTCGGCTCGAGGTTGACTCAGCCTTCCATCCTTCCGAGGTCGGTCAAATGAGTCCCCAGCTTGCTGGGGGGAAAGTGTAGTTGATTGGGGAAGGCAATGGCAAACCACCCCATAAAAAGTCTTCTGTGAAAACATCGTGATGCGATGTCACCCCCAGAGTAGGAAACGACTGGTGCTTGCACAGGGGACTACCTTTAGCTTTTACTGTTAAAAGTACATGATATACATTATACTTTGGTTTCTCTTCAGATCACGCAAATCTTTTGCCTTTTACTAAAAATGTCCATGGAGAGGAACATTTATGGGCAGAGGAGACCTTGGAAAATTTACTCAAGCGCTTTTGGGCAGTGGAGACTTTGGAGAATATCGTACAAGCACTTTTCAGTCTGTCGGGGTCTGGTGAAATGGATGGGTTTTTAAACCTACTTTTGTACACCTGAGAACCCCTTTTGCAAGACTTTACAGCCTCTGTGTATAGGTTTAGAAAGAGTGCCTTGTTACAGATCATATTGCATATGTTTCCTACGGTTCCTACAGTTTTGTGAATGTGTATCACGTACCTTTAAGCATACCATTATATTTATACTCTCTTTGTTCCCAGTTAGATGCTTTTGTTTTGTTTTGTTTTCTGCACCTTGCTAATTCATGGGGCACTTTTTCATCTCTGATCTCAGCAGCTAAGAAGGGTCAGCCCTGGTTAGTATTTGCAGGGGAGCCCACCAAGAAATTCCAGGGTTTCCAATGCAATTGAAAACCCTACAAGGGTCACCATAAGTCAGCTGCAACTTGATGACACTTTACGCCATAGCCAGATACTTCTGGAAAGACCACAAGCAGGGCAAGAAGGCAGTTCCCCTCTGTTGTGTTTTACTCAATAAAGCCTTCATTCCAAGTTTCAGGATCCATTAACTAAAGAAACTCCCAACAAGATAAACCAGCTTAAAACTACACCTCCCCACATCTGCGTGCTATATCCACTTCCTACATCATGGCTTTTATATGCCTCCTTCCTAAGCAACAAGTTTCTTAAAAGCAACATGCCTAAACACCACACTCCGCCTTGTTTGAGAGAGAGCCAGTTTGGCGTAGTGGTTAGGAGCACAGACTCTAATCTGGGAGAACCGGATTTGATTCCCCACTCCTCCACGTGCACCTGCTGGTGTGACCTTGAGTCAATCACAAGTTCTCACAGAGCTGTTCCTCTCAAGAGCAGTTTCTATCAGAGCTCTTATAGCAGCTGCCCTTTCAAGGACAACTCCTACCAGAGCTATGGCTGACCCAAGGCCATTCCAGCAGCTGCAAATGGAGGACTGGGAATCAAACCCGGTCCACTCACTTAACCACGACACCAAACTGGTTCTCAAAAGAGCCCAGGATGAACTCATTTGCATATTAGGCCACACCCCCTGATGCCAAGCCAGCCGGAACTGCATTCCTGCATGTTCCTGCTGGAAAAAAGCCCTGATTCCACACCACGCAGTACCAAAACAGAACAGAACTTTATATTGAAACATAAGCTGGGCCTGGTCTGGGTACTGCTGTGCTATAAACCAGCCACATCCAGCAATCCACAAAGCAAGTGAAAAGTGAAATTAAAGCCATGTTTTTTCCTTTAGGAGGTCATATTCAAATAACTGTACCACACAGTAAGGGAACATCAACAAATTCACAACTGCCCGCAGTACAGTAGGGCTTCATTGGGCCCCTGGCAGTTTATAACATCTTGGCAGAGAGGCTAAGATTGGCTCTAATCCTCCCCACCAACGTGACCAGTCCAGGATACAGTAAGCTTTTTAAGAGACCACTCTGAAGCTAAAAGAGGCCTGGTGGGAGGATTAATTAGGATTGAAAGAAAAGCACTTCCTCTGATCCCCTGTCCTGCCCTTCAGAACTCTTTAAGAAGTAGAGGCTAAAGCTTCTGTGCCTTTCTCAGCCCAAAGTCCTCTGCCCCTCCCCTTTCTGTGCCACACCGAAAGGAGTAGAACCTCAGCCCCCCAGCTGCTCACTCAGCCCCAGGGCTCATCAGTCAACTGTAAAAGGACAGGGGGGTGAGTGGGCAGCTGTTTGCTGACCCCAAGGATTCAGCAGTGCCATGTTACGGTCTGAGCTGGAGAGCTCCCTGTCTTCTCCCCACAGTTCCTTGTGAGCCGCTGCGGCTTCTGATCTCTCCATCTGACACTGCTGTCTGCAGAACAAAGCAGGAGTCAAGTGGCACCTTTAAGACCAACAAAGTTTTATTCAGAACATAAGATCTAAGCACACTTCATCAGATGAGGAATCAGCTACAGTGAGCAGAGCTACATAGAGCTGGTAGGCAGTGGTTTAGAATGCAAAATGGTAGAAACTTAAGATCCAATGGCAGAATAGTAGAATTAACAAATTGATCAAACCTTTGATCTGGGTAACATGAGCGTGAGAAACCAGTAAAACAGTAACATGTCAAAATGTGAGAATGTCTGCTAATCGTCCTATTGTTTATAAGCCTGGGCCAAAAATGAGGGCATTTCTTTCTCAGAAGTTTTTCCCATCCAACTAATTTAGCTTTTAACGTGTAACATATATATAGTTTCCCGTTAGAAGAAAAATACATTAAAATATAGTGAAGATGGGTTTAGTATATGTAATGAAATAAAAAGCCAGTATCTATTTGAGTATGTCAATACAGCTAAAAGAGAAATACATTGGATAGGGATGATCTTGTCTACCTAATTTACTTTTTAACAAGTAAACATCATTCTAGCTTGCCATTAGAAAAAAAGAATTCAATAAAATGTAGTGAAAATGGGTTAAGTATATGTAATGATAAACAGCCAATATCCCTATTTTGAGTATGTCAGTACAAAAAATTATTCTGATACACTATTCTAAAAGAGAAATACATTGGAATACTGTGGATGTATAACTATATTCAGTGAGAGTGGGTTTAGCATATGTAATGAGATAAAAAACCAATATCCCTGTCCACAGAAGCTGATGTGGAGAGAGAAGAAGATGATATTGGATTTAAAGCCCATCCTACACTCTGAATCTCAGAGTGGCTCACAATCTCCTTCCTCCCCTACAACAGACACCCTGTGAGGTGGGTGGGGCTGAGAGAGCTCTGACAGAAGCTGCCGTTTCAAGGACAGCTCTGTGAGAGCTATGGCTGACCCAAGGCCATTCCAGCCGCTGCAAGTGGAGGAGCTGGGAATCAAACCCGATTCTCCCAGATAAGAGTCCGCACACTTAACCACTACACCAAACTGGCTCTCTATTAGAGCTCTGGCTGTCCCAAGGCCATGCCAGCAGGTGCAAGTGGAGGAGCTGGGAATCAAACCCAATTCTCCCAGATAAGAGTCTGCACACTTAACCACGACTACACCAAAGTTGCTAGTCCTTGGAACAGCAACAGTGACCTGAAAATAACGTGTGCTCGCACACCAGAGGAAGGCGAGATGGCTATTGCAGTGCCAGCGAGGTGGCAGGATTTTGCTTGGCCCTGAACCAGTCCCCTTCTTTCCATGCCCCACCCCCAAATTCCCATGGCTTTTGAAATCTCTTTTGCATCTCCTTCCCTTTTCTGCAAGTACCTGGAGAATTTAAGCCGTCTAACTCTATTCAGTCATGGAGGGAATAGCTCCCTTCTGTTTCACAGCCTTTTAACAGGCAATCCTTCCCTGACTTGGATGGGAGACCACCAAGGAAGTCCAGGGTGGATAGTGCAGAGGCGGGCACAGGCAAGCCACCTCTGTTTGCCTCTTCCCTCAGAAACTCAACAGTGTTGCTCTGACCCGACGATAAACCGCCCCCCCCCCGAGAATCCTCCGTTTTCTTCAATAACGGCTCTTTGACAAGGAGCTGTTTTCCAGCTTTTGTTGCTCTGCTGGTCAAAGGGCTAGAACTGTATTCCATTCACATTTAACTTCTATGAATGGTCTGATTTAGAGGTCAGAGCATCGACTTTCTGTTCGTGTATCCTTAGATTCCATGTGCTCCTCGTTGAAGCTAGGTCTCTTGTCCATGTCTTCTATGAACTTCAATTTGACATATTTACAGTCATGCTCTCCTTTGGTGAGCCAGTTTGGTGTAGTGGTGAAGTGCGTGGACTCTAATCTGGGAGAACCGGGTTTGATTCCCCACTCCTCCACGTGCACCAGCTGTGTGACCTTGGGTCAGTCATAGTTCTTGAAAGGGCTTGTTCTGAGAGCCCTCTCAGCCTCACCTACCTCTTAGGGTGTCTATTGTGGGGAAAGGAAGAGAAAGGAGATTGTAAGACGCTCTGAGGCTCCGAATAGGGGCGCATAAATCCAGTCTCTTCTCTTCTTCTTTGTTTAAATAAAAACAACAAATCAGCTTTAAAAACAACAACCAACAAAGCCAATAAAAGTCAGCATAAAGATCCACAAAACTACAGCAGACGATAAAACAGTATCTTGTAATAAAACTAGAACTTTAAAGGCTTATATGGCCGAGGACCAGCCTACCTGAGGGACTGTCTTTCCCCGTATGAACCCCAGAGAGCACTGAGGTCAGCCGGGAAAAATACACTGACTATCCCGGGGCCGAAAGAGATCAAACTTCAGAACACCCGAGCACGGGCCTTTTCAGCCGCGGCCCCTGCCCTATGGAACCAGCTCCCCGATGAGGTGCGGGCCCTGCGGAACCTCGATCAGTTCCTCAGGGCCTGCAAGACCACCCTCTTTGGGCTAGCATATACAGACTGCTGAATAAGGCTAGTTAATTAAGGATCCACTAATGCGGTCCTAATCAAAGACTTATGCCGCTGGGTAAACTGTATACACTGACAGAACTAGCGTCAAATACCATCGTCACTGTCAGACTAAGCTATAAATTTTACTATATTGACTGGTTTTTATTGATGTTAAATTTAAAGTTTATATTTATTATTGTATATTTTATAAAATGTTGTTAGCCGCCCTGAGCCTGCCTAGGCGGGGAGGGCGGGATACAAATAAAATTTATTATTATTATTATTATTACACAGTAAAATGGGTCAAATAATAACATAGCAGCAAAGTGAACAGCAGTAGCATGGGGGAAGCAGAACAAAACGACAGTGAGCGTTTTAAAAGGCTCTATCTAGCAGCTGAAACAGTGAGCTTGGTGTCAAGTGAATCGATGAGGGTGGGGGTAGGAAAGTCTAGTGCTGAATCTGATAGCTGGTGTGGGATCCATTAAGCTGAGAAACATTGCTGGGGGGTGGTGGTTTAATGGCAAGTTTCTAGTCCACATGAAGGAAGAACGAAAACTTTTTCAACCTGTGGGAGAAAATGTTCTTGATCAGCATAATTGTACGATTCGTGCATTCACTGCCTTGTTCCACGTGTTGCACTATATATATAGGCATCGTTTAAGTGCACCCCTTTAAAAGGTATTGCACAAAGAGCTGTACAGCTAGGCAATCATGTCTGTGTTGCATAATATCTAGATACTGGTTGTTGTGGGTTTTTGGGGTCTTGCTTCTCAGCAAACAATTAAATTGGTTCCCCAAAACTGCTCCCGGGAGTCAGAAATCTAATTCAAATGATGCAGAACCCCATGCAGAACGTTCCATGGGGCAGAGAACTCTCAGCTGAATTATGGTCAGCATGGCGGAATGGGATCCAGTGGTCGCCTGTTTTCCACTCTGGCCCCGAGGGTGGGAGTTGGAAGTTAATAGCTGACTGGGGGGGAGGGGAATCTTAAATTGGACAGAACGGGATGCTGATTTTCTTTCTTTGCTGAGTGATTCTGCCATTCCAGTTCAATCTCTGTTCCAGAGAGCCAGTTTGATGTAGTGGTTAAGTGTGCGGACTCTAACCTGAGAGAACCAGGTTTGATCTCCCACTCCTCCACTGGCACCTGCTGAGATGGCCTTGGGTCAGCCATAGCTCTCTTATCTGGGAGAACCGGGTTTGATTCCCCACTCCTCCACTTGCACCTGCTGGAATGGCCTTGGGTCAACCATAGCTCTGGCAGAGGTTGTCCTTGAAAGGGCAGCTGCTGTGAGAGCCATCTCAGCCCCGCCCACTTCACAGGGTGTCTGCTGTGGGGGAAGAAGATAAAGGAGATTGTGAGCTACTCTGAGATTCGGAGTGAAGGGTGGAATATAAATCCAATGTCGTCGTCTTCTTCTTCTTCTTCTCCAGAATGCACCAAACAAACAACGCCAGGTTCCTGGACTTGTTGTGGAGACATGTGTTGTCCCTCTTCCTCCTCACAGTGGCCTTCCTAGTCTCATACAGCAGGTGCGGAGTCTCTGTTTCTCACCGGGGCCTTTGGGATACATTGGGTCCAGTCTGGTTGACCACAGGTCCAGAGCCAGCGGGGGTTGTGTGGATAGCAGATTCTATTAGGTTCTGAGTGTCCTGCATTCGATCCTACCACTACTGTAGAAGTGCTGCCGGTCATGCTTAGCATCCCTCATATTTATTTATACGTTCAAGTGTTTATATTCTGCTTTCCTTCAAAAGGACCCAAAGCAGCTTACAGAAAAAAATAAACCAGTGTACATCAAACAAGCAAAAAAACCCAGGGCTTTTTTTGTAGCAGGAGCTCCTTTGCATATTAGGCCACACCCCCTGCAATGTAGCCCATCCTCCATCTTTTAGGCTCTTAGTGCTAAAAATTCTAGTTGGTGAACTACTGGCATTAAAGCTGCGAGCGACTGTATCAATTGGTTTGCTCTGGGGCCATCCTTCCTGAGCTGTGACAAAAATGTGTGAGCTGGAGGCTAAAAAACCGTGAGCTAGCTCACGCTAACTCAGCTTAGAGGGAACACTGCTCCTAAATGAAGTCTGCTGAACAGAGAGGAGGGGCCAGGACTCATTAGAAGAGCTTGTGCTCGGCATGCAGAAGGCCACGGGGGTCAGTTCCTGGAATCGTCACTGAAAGGATCTTCCTGTAGAACAGGGGTGGCCAATGGTAGCCCTCCAGATGTTTTTTGCCTACAACTCCCATCAGCCCCAGCCATTGGCCATGCTGGCTGGGGCTGATGGGAGTTGTAGGCAAAAAACATCTGGAGAGCTACCGTTGGCCACCCCTGCTGTAGAAGATAGAGGGGCCATTGATTTCCCCCTTGGGAATTGTGACGGAACCGGCCCGATTCTGCCTTCAGACCCAGTCCCGTCAACTCCCTTTTGAGGGGCCAACTTCTGGAGGGAGCTAATTTTCTTCCTGCCACTTGGGCACGCTGCCACCACCTGCTCACTCTAGGAGTTCCTGACTGAGAGGAACAGGACTCTCAATCCCCCTTGCTAGTTCTGTGGCCTCAAGGCCCTCTGCCAACCCAGCACCTGGTTAACACAGAGAGACCACAGTCCTTCTTTGGGAGACCCCTGGAGGATTGGCACCCTTGCCAACTGCATGCTTTCCCTGGACTCCCCTCTTGCAGTCGTGTGGTCTAAGGCGGTTGGGGAACCTTGGTGGCACAGAGGGACTACCTTTTCAACAAACCAAACATTTATTTAAAACATACAACTATTTACAGGCATTTTTTTTAAATGGTGAACAGAAGCAATAAATGAAAGTAGGGATAAATGCTCCTTCTTTCCCTAATATATAACTTGCCCTAACTGGAGAGCCAGTTTGGTGTAGTGGTTAAGTGTGCGGACTCTTATCTGGGAGAACCGGGTTTGATTCCCCACTCGTCCACTTGCAGCTGCTGGAATGGCCTTGGGTCAGCCAGAGCTCTGGCAGAGGTTGTCCTTGAAAGGGCAGCTGCTGTGAGAGCCCTCTCAGCCCCACCCGCCTCACAGGGTGACTGTTGTGGGGGAGGAAGGTAAAGGAGATTGTGAGCCGCTCTGAGACTCTCCGGAGTGGAGGGCGGGATATAAATCTTCTTCATTTTTTTAGATGCAAGGGCTAAAAGAGCTGATATGAATTTTGCTATTGCCAGAGTGATTTTAGGATCCTTATTACTAAGCAAAGGAGACCGAGTTTCCAGGATGTAAAAGGGATAGTTGATCAATTAGTGTCTTAATCTAATGATACTTTATATTCTCAAAAAACCTGCATTCAATTAAAACATGAAAAGATGTATTAATCCTATTAGGAGAGCCAGTTTGGTGTAGTGGTTAAGTGTGCGGACTCTTATCTGGGAGAACCGGTTTGATTCCCCACTTCTCCACTTGCACCTGCTAGCATGGCCTTGGGTCAGCCATAGCTCTGGCAGAGGTTGTCCTTGAAAGGGCAGCTGCTGTGAGAGCCCTCTCCAGCCCCACCCACCTCACAGGGTTCTGTTGTGGGGAAGGAAGGGAAAGGAGATTGTGAGCCGCTCTGAGACTCTTCGGAGTGGAGGGTGGGATATAAATCCAATATCTTCATCTACCTCACAGGGTGTCTGTTGTTGGGGAGGAAGGTAAAGGAGATTTTGAGCCGCTCTGAGACTCTTCGGAGTGGGGGGCGGGATATAAATCCAATATCTTCTTCTTCTTCCAAGACTGTATTCCAACTCAAACTCCAAGACTGTTGCCAGAATCACTCACAATGGAACTGCCAGTTTCCTGCTCAAAATCTCCCATATCAAACCCAGTTCCCGCCCAGGAACAGGTTAAACACTCTTGCAGCATTCTGGGAGGCAGGCCTCAAGGACTTCCTGTCTCTCTAGGACCCCCCCCCCCCAGAATTGCTGCTTCCAGACAGGAAGGAGGGGTCAGGAGAGCAGGCCGAAGCCTGCCTCAAGTTTGACAGCCTCCTCCTGCCAACTCCCAGATAAACATAGCCCCAAATGGCATTTCTCCACAGGAATCATTAAAAAAATACTTTGACAGACAAGGCACAGGCCCTTAAAGCTGAGTAGGCTCTGTAGGTACGCCACCTTGTTATGCTCTTGAGAAATGCTCACACAGAAGCCTTCCCTCTTTCACTAAGGGAGGGAGGGATGTCTCCAGTTAAAGGATCTGGCAGTAGGTGATGTGAAAGGCCTTTCTGTACCTGAAACCCCGGAGAGCCACTGCCGGTCGGAGTAGATGTTCCCTCTAAGCTGTGCAGTCTTGTGAGCAAAAATTCTACTTTGTGAGTTACTGACGTTAAAGCTCTGAGCGAGTGATTTGGCTACTGCATAAATTAGTTTTTATAGCAGCCCCGTGGCGCAGAGTGGTAAAGCTGCAGTACCGCAGTCCAAGCTCTCGGCTCACGACCTGAGTTCGATCCTGGCCGAAGCTGGGTTCAGGTAGCCGGCTCAAGGTTGACTTAGCCTTCCATCCTTCCGAGGTCGGTAAAGCAAGTACCCGGCTTGCTGGGGGGTGCGGGGGAGTGTGGGTGACTGGGGAAGGCAAGGGCAAACCACCCCGGAAAAAAAAGTCTGCCATGAAAATGTCGTGATGCGACATCACCCCAGAGTCAGAAACGACTGGTGCTTGCACAGGGGACTTGTACCTTTACCTGTAAATTAGTTTGCTCTGGGGTCCTCCTTCCTGAGCTAAGACAAAAAGGTGTGAGCTGGAGGCTAAAAAAATCTGTGAGCCAGCTCACACAAACTCAGCTTAGAGGAAACACTGGACATGACGGAGCCTGATGGACCAAGGGGCTGATGCTGCATACGGCAGTTTCATGTGACTGATGTAGTCTCTTCTTCATCCCTCTTCTCCTGCCCTGGCCACACAGAGTCTACCTGATGTACCACACCTGGAGCCAGGTCGCGTACGGAGGCGTTGTGGGAAGCATCATGGCCGTAGTGTGGTTTGTCTTCACGCAGGAGATCTTAACGCCGTTGTTCCCACGGTTAGCTGCATGGTAAGTCCTCCTTCCCTCCTTGGGGTTTCCCTTTATTAGGCAAACTGAGGAATGGCACTTTCCTTGTGACCAGGTTGCCAAGGGTGCATGTAGGCTGCAGGTGTGAGTAGAAAAAAGAAACTGGTACACATGGGGAAAGTAGTATGCTGGGGAGAGGGACATGACACATGGGAAGTCAGAATGCTGGATGCAGAGTGTATACTCTTGTTTCTAGAAACTGAAAAGATTATATTTCTGTTATCTGGTAATGATGCTCAAGTATCCTATAGAGCAGGGGTGGGCAAACTTGCAAACATAAGAGCCGCACAGAATAAACGTCAGATGTTTGAGAGCCGCAAGACATGAACATCAGATGTTTAAGAACATAAGAGAAGCCATGTTAGATCAGGCCAATGGCCCATCCAGTCCAACACTCTGTGTCACACAGTGGCAAAAAAAAATTATATATATATACACACACTGTGGCTAATAGCCACTGATGGACCTCTGCTCCATAGTTTTATCTAACCCCCTCTTGAAGGTGGCTATGCTTGTGGCTGCTACCTCCTCCTGTGGCAGTGAATTCCACATGTTAATCACCCTTTGGGTGAAGAAGTACTTCCTTTTATCCATTTTAACCTTTGAGAGCCACAAGGGAGGAAGGAAGGAAGGCAAATAGATGGAAGGAGATGGAGGGGAGGGGGAGAGAGAGAGGTGGAAAGAAAGCAACTTTAACTTAAAATGTATTCTCCATGCTGCTAGCTGGCTTGACTTGGAGAAGTGATTTAAAGAGAGAAATGCCTTTACCAAGCCAGCTGCTGGGGCAGTGGGGGCTTCAAGAGCCACACAATATGTGTGAAAGAGACACGTGTGACTCCTGAGCCACAGTTTGACCACCCTTGCTATAGAGTCTTCGTTTGCCATTGCAGCTAAGAAGATAAGAGCATGAGTGATATCGAACGTTGTAACTTCTTGAGGATGGCCCTTCTGGGGAACTTTTAAGATGTTACTTGGGAATTTTGGTGTTTGTGTTCTGTTTTGTAACAGCCAATGGCTATACACAATACAATTTTGACTGACTACTCTGGTGTCGGTCCCTGGCGCCCCTCCATAAAAGATCTTTGGTAGCAAGGTTTGGTATCTTGAATCCCTGGAAATGGCCCCCAGTTCGTATAGACTTCTTCGGATACAGCTAGGATGTGAGTCCATCTGTCCTATGTATTGGAAAGTGAAGTGATTTCAGACGCCGAATGACATTATGAAGAAAGGTTGAAGGAGCTGGGCATGTTTTGCCTGGAAAGGAGGCAGCTGAGAGGTGATATGATCACCATCTTCAAGTATTTGAAGGGCTGTCCTATAGAGGATGGGGTGGAATTGTTTTCTGTGGCCCCAGAAGGTAGGACCAGAACCAGTAGGTTGAAATTAAATCAAAAGAGTTTCCGGCTCAACGTTAGGAAGAACTTCTTGACTGTTAGAGCTGTTCCTCAGTGGAACAGGCTTTCTCAGGAGGTGGTGGGCTCTCCTTCCTTGGAGTTTTTTAAACAGAGGCTAGATGGCCATTGGACAGCAATGAGGATCCTGTGAATTTAGAGGGAGGAATTTGTGAGTTTCTTGCATTTTGCAGGGGGTTGGACCAGATGACCCTGGAGGTCCCTTCCAACTCTATGATTCTATGATTAGCAGGTAATGAGAATAGCCAGTGAATGACAATACCAGGTGTGATTAGATTAGTTTTGCTATGCAGAGTAGTAAGTGTGGAGAAATCCGCACTGGTAATGAAACAGGAAACCTAGGTCTTGATTCAGTCCAGGCAAATTCATTCTATTGAGCTTCGCTATCGGTTGCTATTGTCATTTGGCAAATGAAATCACTCCACTCTCCAAGATATAAGGAGCGATGGGGTCTCATTTGAGCTGTATCTGAAGAAGTGAGCAGTGACTCACGAAAGCTCCTGCCCTGCCACAAATTTTGCTAGTCTTTGAGGTGCTCCTGGATTCTTGCTCTTTTCTGCTGTTACAGACAAACACGGCTGCCCATCCTGGTCCATCAGTGTAGACAATATTCATTCCAAAACCTACAATTGTGATGGTTTTCTTCTCCAGTGAGTCCAGTGGTCTGGCACACTGTGTGCAGGCGTGAGCCATAACTCAGTGGAAGAAGCTCTGCCTTGTATGTGGAAAGCCCCAGGTCCAGGACCCAGCATCTGCAGTTAGAAAGATCTCAAGTCACCAACTCTGAGGAAGGATTTCCTCTGTCGAAGGCCCTGAAGAGGCAGTACTGAACTATGTGGCCCAAAGACCCAGTTAGGGTTGCCAGGTCCAATTGAAGAAATAACTGAGGGTGGAGCCAGGGTGTGACAGGCATCCTTGAACTCCAAAGGGAGTTCTGGCCATCATGTTTAAAGGGACCGCACACCTTTTAAATGCCTTCCCTCCGCTGGAAATAATGAAGGACAGGGGCACCTTCTTTGGGGGGCTCATAGAATTGGACCCCCTCGTCCAATCTTTTCGAAATTTGGGAGTATTTTGGGAAGAGGCACCAGATGCTATGTTGAACATTTGATGCTTCTTCCTCAAAAAACAACCCCCTGAGAGCCCCAGATAACCATGGATCAGCTCTCCATTATATGGGAATTGGTCTCCATAGGGAATAATGGAGTGCCCAGCAGGCATTCCTCCCCCCCTCCCCTTTCTGATGACCCTGAAGCAGGGGGGAGGGCCTCCAAACTGGGGGATCCCCTGTCCCCACCTGGGGATTGGCGCCCTAGGTCCAAATCTGAATTAAGGCAGCTTCCTTGATAGAAGAAGGTACTTGGCTAAAACAACGGGACTCAAGTAATGTTCCCTCTAAGCTGCAGAGTCTTGTGAGCAAAAATTCTACTCCGTGAGCTGCTGGCATGAAAGTGGGGAGCTCCTGCATCAATGAGTGTGCTCAGGGGTCATCCTTCCTGAGCTAAGCCAAAAAGGTGTGAGCCAGAGGCTAAAAATCTGTGAGTTAACTTAGCTTGGAGGGAACACTGGATTCGAATGCCAGTAGCACCTTGGAGATCAACAAAATTTTCAGGGTATGTTTCGAGACGGCTCCCTTCATCAGATAAAGCAAGTGTGGTTAGACCCACCTCCCCTTCAACTCTTTATAGCCAGTTTGAGAGCCAGTTTGGTGCAGTGGTTAAGTGTGTGGACTCTTATCTGGGAGAACCGGGTTTGATTCCCCACTCCTCCACTTGCAGCTGCTGGAATGGCCTTGGGTCAGCCATAGCTCTGGCAGAGGTTGTCCTTGAAAGGGCAGCTGCTGTGAGAGTCCTCTCAGCCCCACCCACCTCACAGGGGTCTGTTGTGGGGGAGGAAGGTAAAAGAGATTGTGAGCCGCTCTGAGACTCTTCGGAGTGGAGGGCGGGATATAAATCCAATATCATCATCATCTTCTTTAAACATCGTAAACGTCGCTGGACTCTGCGTTTGATTAAAGCGGTGTTTTGTCATGGTGTTGTATCAGTTCCTTAAGCGGATTATGGGTTACCGATGTAGATATTTATATAGTGCTAAGACAAGTAAAAAAAAAAAAAGGTCAATGCATAGCAATGAGTTTTCGGTTCTAGTGACCATACACGTAACTTTGTCTTTTCTGTCTGTCTCTTCCACCCTCTTTTCCCTGCCAAATCCATGACTCTTCCAGGCCAATATCAGAGTTCTTCTTAATCCGAGATACCAGTCTCATCCCAAATAGCCTATGGTTCGAGTACACGGTCACCAGAGCAGAAGCAAGGTGAGGGTCGAGAGCTCTGCTGCAAACTGTAAAAGCACCTGATGTGCCAGAAACACACCAACCCCTTCCCGCACCATGCACAGCAAGGCTCAGTGACGGGGACTTGGTTGGAGTCTGTGAACTCGTTGTGCTGCTCAGACACGGCTCTGCTGAAGAAGGCAGGTCTTCCTTTGTCGTGGCCAGTGGCTGAAGGAGAGGCGGCTTGTTTTGCCCGTTGCAGGGGGCGCCGTCCAAAATGGCATCCGTGGGACAAGCCATCAGTGTTTTGAACTTGGTAGTTGGGAAAATTTTGCACTGGGCCTGTAGCATTTTAGACCACCATCGCTTGCATGACAGCATGCTGATCCATATTAAAAAACAAAAATTGTAGGAAAGTAGCCAATCAAGGATGGGACTAGACTTAGAGCCCTTCCCAACCCTACTGAACAAGAACACAAGAGAGACCATGTTGGATCAGGCCAGTGGCCCATCCAGTTTGTCACACAGTGGCCAAAAACCAGGTGTCGTCAGGAGGTCCACCAGGTGGGCCAGAACTCCAGAAGCCCTCCCATTCTTGCTCCCCAAGCACCAAGAATACAGAGCATCCCTGCCCCCAGAAAGTAGTTTTTCGTGTTCGGGGAGGTATTTTTGAGTTAAGAGTGTCAAACCAGGGTTTGAATTCAGTCTTTGCCATGAAATTCATGGCTTAACCACAGTATATATGTGTGTGTGTGTGTGTGTGTGTGTGTGTATACACACACACATGCCACTGTGTGACACAGAGTGTTGGACTGGATGGGCCATTGGCCTGATCCAACATGGCTTCTCTTATGTTCTTATGACCTTGGATTCAAGTTGATCTGACCTACGGTGTTGCTGTGATCTTGTTAGAGGAAGGACCAGGGGAAAAATGAAACATAGAGAAACATTTGGAACCTGTCTGCCAGGATCCAGTTCGAAATGTGCACCCCACTGCTTCCCATCTGGAACCTTTCCTTTGACTGCGGCAGGGCCCATTTTGAGGAGCTGGGGGCTGAATCCGGGAAAGAGGCCGGGAGCAACTGAGCAGAACTCCGGCTCTGTGGGGATCAGGCTCCTGTGCAGAGTCCAGTTTCAGCAATACCCGAGTGCTGTGAAGGGATTCAAGCCGTTTCTCTGCTACCCAAACTGAGCTTTGCACCCGCCCCCCAGGATTATGAACCAGCACGGAGAGAAGCTGCATGAAAATAAGCTCAGCCCAGTCTAGTTTGTGCATTAACATTTGTACCAGGCTGAGGTTTTGCCCCATGAGGTGTCAAGAGAGCTGGTATGTAGTGTGGTGATCGGGGAGATCCTCTTTTTGAAATGTGGAGGGCATCTTGGTGTGGGTGGGGAGAGGACTTCGCAGTCTTCTGTCTTCACACCAGGGCTGTAGAGCCACAGCTGTTGGCTTTCAACCAGCAGTTCCCTCTTAAGCTTGCAGAGTCTTGTGAGCAAAAATTCGACTTTGTGAGCTACCTACTGGCATTCCGGTTGTGTGCTCACTTAGTGTGCTCTGGGGCCAATTTTCCAGAGCTAAGACAAAAATGTGTGAGTTGGAGGCTAAAAATCTGTGAGCTAGCTCACGCTAACTCAGCTTAGAGGGAACGCTGCTTTCAACCGAAGTGAGTAATTCTGTTCAAGTGTGCCTCCCTAAACAAGAAGTTGGAAGGAGACTGCATATCAGCATCACGCACTAGGCCCTGGAAGCACCCTCCACCTTACAAGGTTTCCTAAGGCTCAGCTGAATCAAGCCTATTGTAATCCATCTTGAACCCTGAGCTCTGGCAAGGGAGAGCTGGGCATGGGCGACAGAAATCCCCAAAGATATTTATGCCATCTTTTCTCCTTTTCCCACCCCATCCTGGGTCTTGCAGGAACCGACAGCGTAAGCTGGGCACGAAGCTCCAGTGAACTCGGGAGGCTGTGGAAGCGGACTGCACGACTCTCTCGACCAGAGTGGGGCCAGACTAGAGACCTGTACAGAGAAGCTGGAGGAGGCTTTTAGGAGACGGACCAAAAGGAACAAGCAGGGACCAGGTTCTGAAGATCCAGAGGCCTTGACAACTAGCTGGCTGCTCCTCGCTGCATGCTGGGGAACCGAACTGGAGCAGAATCCATTTATACTGCAGTTGCACAGCGCTGGTTGGGATCTGACCCTCCTTTGGGGCCCAATCCACCAAGGGATGTCTCTTGCACAAGCCCCGCTCTCCCCAAGTGAACGGGAGAGGGCCACAACCCTCTTTCTTGTGCGGCTCCCGTTCCTTTTGAAACAAGGGCTTCTGTAAGACCAAACTCTGGTAGGTTGTGCTTGTGAATTTGGGAAGTCAAGGGGAAGGGGAAACGGGGGGGGGAGGTCCGTGGTGGATACGCCTAGCGTCTTGTCGATAGGAGGGAATAAGCATATATAGCTCTGTGACTTTTTATTAATTTCCCCGCCCTCTTTTTTGCAGCATGAGATATACACACTATTTATTATTATTTTTTTAAGAAACGGAACTGTTGGTTGCAAAGGCAAGGAAGGGAGTAACAGTTTGATCATGCATTTTGGAAGGCGACGCATTTAATCCGGGGCTCAGCAGCGGCAGACGTAGCTCCAAGAGGCCTTTTTGTTTAGTTTTTCACTTTTCCATGACTGTTTGGGACATCTGGGTCCACCCTCGCTGCACTTTGTAACTAAAGGACTAAAGGTTTGCTTTTAACACTAGTGACACTTCTGCACGCAAAACGACACAGGATGGGGTGCAACCTAGGGGGGGATGTGTGTGTGTGTGTGTGTGTCAACACAGTGGCAAAACCTGCACTACACTTATCTTTTTTAATTTTTTCCTCTTTCAGATTTTTATCTGTTTACTGGGAGACACCCCTCCCCCTTTTTTGGTGTAAACTGAGTGCCAAGAATTTGGTCTACAGTCCCAAACAAGATCCCTCCCTTTCCCCAATAATGTTTACTCACATCTGAGTATCAAATTTACCATCTCTTTACCCCCCACCCCACCCTCTCCCCCTGAGCTCTTACTGCAAATTTTGTTACCGATTGTTTTAAAATGCAAAAAAAAAATGAAATAAAAACCTTGAAGAAAGCCACTGTTAAGGCATACCGATGTTCTTAATAGTTTAGAATTAGCCCTAAGCTACCCCCTCCCAACTTTTAAATACTCAATAAAATGTTTTTATGGTCAGTCTTTGCCCTGTATTGATTTTGTTTCCAAATGAAAGACGGTTGTACGTTTTTGTCCACCCAACAGATGCTGCAGCTCAGTGGGCACCACTCCCGCATTACCAGGCGTAACAACTTGTGGCACCAAACCAGGATTCACGTTCTGATTCAAATTCACAGCATAGGGCAGGGTCCCCAACCTCTTCTGTGCCTTTGGCAGGTGTGATGGGCACAGCCACAAAATGGTTGTCACCAGGGCTTTTGGGGTAGGAAAAGCCAAGCAGGAACTCATTTGCATATTAGGCCACCCCCCCTGACATCACCATTGTTTCACCGGGGGGGGGCTTTTTGTAAGAAAAACCCAGCAGGAATTCATTTGCATATTAGGCTACACCCCCTGACATCACCATTGTTTCACAGGTGGCCTTTTTGTAGAAAAGGTCCGGCAGGAACTCATTTGCATATTAGGCCACACCCCCTGACATCACCATTGTTTCACAGGTGGCCTTTTTGTAGAGAAGGCCCGGCAGGAACTCATTTGCATATTAGGCCACACACCCCGGCATCAACATGTTTTGCGAGTGGCCTTTTTGTGGAAAAGGCCTAGCAGGAACTCATTTGCATATTAAGCCACACCCCCTGACATCACCATTGTTTCACGAGGGGTCTTTTTGTAGAAAAAGCCCAGCAGGAATTCATTTGCATATTAGGCCGCACACCCTGGCATCACCATTGTTTCACAGGTGGCCTTTTTGTAGAAAAGCCCCAGCAGGAACTCATTTGCATATTAGGCCACACCCCCTGACATCACCATTGTTTTGCAGGACTTTTTTGTAGAAAAAGCCCAGCAGGAACATATTTGTATATTAGGCCACACCCCTTGACACCAAGCCAGCTGGAACTGTGTTCCTGGTTTTTTAAAAAAGTCACAAAATGGCTGCTGCAGGAGGCCGAGCCAACCACAAAATGGCTGTTATAGCTTACCTTCAGTCATCCAGCAAAGATGCTTGTTCTGTGGGGGCAGCTGCTGCTTAAACAGCATTTTTGTAAATCTGCAGAACCAATCAAATCTCCCTTGGCTAGTCAGAAGCCTTGCTGGGCAAAAGTCTTACCTGAACTCGACCACTTTCCGCAAGCTCTTTGGCGAGCACAAGGGAAGGGGTCAAGTGGGCACCCTCGCACCAATGGGCAGCAGGTTGGCTTCACGTGGCTTCAGGCTTGGCTTCCTGTGGTGTTGTTTTTACTGCAAAGCACTGCTAATATGATTGAGGATGGCTTTCCCTGTCCCTCCTGTGGTTGAACCAGCACGTGGCTGCTTTGGAATTGCAGATCTCTCAAGTTGCATCTAGTTGAGCACGCATGCACTCACCCTCACTTTGGCATAAGCCACCCTGAACCCAGTAGGGCACCTAAATATACAGAGGCTAACAATGTGGGCTCATTCATTTGCGTTCACAATTAATTTGGTGGATTGTGCTCAGGCGTGGTTTCTTCTATAGGTCTGTGAGTTCTTTGGTTCTGTAGCTTTCTACCCTGGGAATCTGCCCAAGTGCTGTTTTCCGTTGTGTTGGCAGACTTTGGCTAGGACGGCTGTATTTTGGGAGGGGGGGGGGGAGGCTGCAAGAACTTCAGGATCCATCAGTGGCAAGCTGTCTTGCCTGCAGGGGCAGAGTTGGCTCCGGTACCGTCTCGCTGCATCCCTTGAGCCTGCTGCTTCTGCAAGTCCAGTTCCAATTGGCAACTCCAAAGACCAGCTCCCAGCTAGCCCCTATAAAAAAGAGTAGTGTTTCACTGAAGAATACAGAGACTGAATGATCCTGTGCAATCTCAACACAAAAGCGTGTGTCTAATTCTTACTGAGTCCTTAGAGAAGCGGGCTCACAGGGCATAGAAATGGAAGCCAGCTATGCATCAACAGGAACTTCCTTGAAGGTGGGAGATGGGGGATGGGCCAGGCTTCCCCCTACAAATGAGGTAAGGAATGCTGGGAACTTCTGGAGATCTGCCATGACGCAGGTCAGGATCTGCTAGCCATTTAGGATCTACCTTTGACCTGCACGTCGCATAGTGTAACCAGGGGTGTCAAACATGCAGCCCGGGGGCCAAATCAAGGCCTCGGAAGGCTCCTATCAAGCCCCCGAGCAACTGGTTGTCGTCTGCTTCCTTCTCCCGATATCTTGCTTCCGTCTGCGTTACAGCTTGCTTTGTAAGGCTTGCTCCATTGCACAGGAGCTACAGAGCAAAACCTCTATTTTTCTCCATTGGCTGAGGCTCCTCTTGGGGAGGAAGCAGAGCTTGCTTTGCCAGGCTCTCAATCGCACAGCAGAGCTACTGAGCCAAGCCTCTCTTCTATTGGCTGAGGCTCCTGTCCATCCTGGTCCCCTGGGGAAGGAAGTAAAGAGCCAGAGCTTCTTTTGCCCAGTTCTCTGCTTCCCGTGGGAGAAATACAAAGAAAGCACCTTTAAGACCAACAAGTGCTAATGTTTTAAGTTTTTTTTTTTAATGTTTAATTGTGTTTGTCTGCGTCCTTTATAAAGTTTATCACTCTGCAACCTAATCTTAAATAGGTACACACATGGCCTGGCCTGACATGGCCCAGCCCAACAAGGTCTCATTTATGTCAGATCTGGCCCTCATAACAAATGAGTTTGACACCCCTGATCTAAACATGAATAACACTCTGGGCTGAGTTTTCAGATTTTGTTTTTGCAAACAGAGGAGTTCCCCAAGTTTGGAGAAGAATTGCAGATTTATACCTCGCCCATCTCTCTGAATCAGAGACTCAAAGCGGCTTACAATCTCCTTTCCCTTCCTCCCCCACAGCAGACACCCTGTGAGGTTAGTGAAGATATTGGATTTATATCCCGCCCTCCACTCCAAAGAGTCTCAGAGCGGCTCACAATCTCCTTTACCTTCCTCCCCCACAACAGACACCCTGTGAGGTAGATGAAGATATTGGATTTATATCCCACCCTCTACTCCGAAGAGTCTCAGAGGGGCTCACAGTCTCCTTTACCTTCCTCCCCCACAACAGACACCCTGTGAGGTAGATGAAGACATTGGATTTATACCCTGCCCTCCACTCCGAAGAGTCTCAGAGCGGCTCACAATCTCCTTTATCTTCCTCCCCCACAACAGACACCCTGTGAGGTGGGTGGGGCTGGAGAGGGCTCTCACAGCAGCTGCCCTTGCAAGGACAACCTCTGCCAGAGCTATGGCTGACCCAAGGCCATTCCAGCAGGTGCAAGTGGAGGAGTGGGGAATCAAACCCGGTTCTCCCACATAAGAGAGCTCTGGCTGACCCAAGGCCATTCCAGCAGCTGCAAGTGGAGGAGTGGGGAATCAAACCCGGTTCTCCCACATAAGAGAGCTCTGGCTGACCCAAGGCCATTCCAGCAGCTGCAAGTGGAGGAGTGGGGAATCAAATCCGGTTCTCCCACATAAGAGAGCTATGGCTGACCCAAGGCCATTCCAGCAGCTGCAAGTGGAGGAGTGGGGAATCAAACCCGGTTCTCCCAGATAAGAGTCCGCACACTTCACCACTACACCAAACTGGCTCACCAAAGAGCATCCCACATACCCAAGAAATGAACAGCCAGTGCAGTGTAGCGGTTAAGAGTGTCAGGCTAGTATTGGGAAGACTTGGGTTTGAATCCCTACTAATGCCATGGAACCTTGCTGGGTCCCTTTAGGCCAGTTGCACCCTCTTGGCTTAACCTCCCTCACAGGGTTGTTGTGAAGATGAAATGGAGGAGAGAATGGTGTAAGCCCGTCTGGGTCCCCCGTGGGGAGATTATGGTGGGGTATAAGTGAATTAAGCAGATATATAAACAGCACATGTGAAAGCAGTTTTTAATTCTTCAGTAAGCTAGAGCCCCGTGGCGCAGAGTGGGAAAGTTGTAGTACTGCAATCTGAACTCTGCTCACGACCTGAGTTCGATCCCAGCGGAAGTTGGTTTCAGGTAGCCGGCTCAGGTTGACTCAGCCTTCCATCCTTCCGAGGTCGGTAAAATGAGTACTCAGCTTGCTAGGGGGAAAGTGTAGATGACTGGGGAAGGCAATGGCAAACCACCCTGTAAAAAGTCTGCCGTGAAAACGTCATGATGCGACGTCACCCCAGAGTTGGAAACGACTGGTGCTTGCACAGGGGACTACCTTTTTTTTCTTAAGCTAGAGGCTTTTACAAAATAGATCCAATATACAAAAGTTTGTAGCCTTTTAAAAGACCACAGGCTGGAACCAACCAAGATGTTAAGTATTAAAGTTTTTTGAAATATGAAGATGTCAGTTTCTAAATTCCTGACTGCACAAATCCCTTTGCGTTTTCAGTCCTTACAACAACCCTGTAGGGTAGGCTGGTCTCCCCAAACTGCTGATGGGGACAGGCTGTGAGGGTGGTTTAAAGTCACCATGTAACTTTACAAAGGAAGGAGGACAAATTGGGGACCTTCCACTTCATGGGTTTAAGCATTTTCCTGTCCCACTTCTGTATATTACTTTTTAAAAAGAAAACACTGACATATAAGCAAAATGCAGGTACTTTTTTATTTGATATATACATTCCTTTATACTTCAATGAATGGCCGCTGCAAACTTCAGACAAGTGTTGGCCGGGGGGGGGGGGTGAATCAAAAGAATTCCAACCTATCAAACACCATTTAAATGGGAAAACCCTGTAAACAGTTCTACACAAAGAATTTGATAAAATGAAATCTCTCTTCATCCCTGGCAATTGGCAATGTAAGGCACTTAAGCAGGAAAAGGGTTCTTTGTTTAAAAGAGTGTAATTGAGTTGGTTTCCACAAAGACAAGTTACTAGCCCTCAAGACTGCTACAAAACGCTTGAATCTGGCAGAAAACATTAACATTCATTGGCACAACAGTGTTGTGGGCTTGCCATGCCTTCAGCACAACTGTCAGAAGTATTTGTTACACAGTAGCTGTATTCCCTAAGAAAAGTTGCCCAAAGCAGCTTTCAATGGGATAAAAAGACATAAAAACCGATAGCATCAAATCAGATTATTTAAAAGCAGCAAAACAGCAAACATTTTTAATTTTAAAGACAACATCAGCCAAAGCAGTCAGTAAAACAAATTCAATGTCCCAACTGAGGTGACTACACGATTAACAACACTCTTAGGCTTTTTGGCCAGAACCTAAGACTTAAGGTGCCACCACTGAGAAGGCCCTGTCTGTGAGATGCCACCACTGGAAAGGCCTTGTCTGTGGTTGTGAAGGTACAGGGAACAGGTCCTCAGATGCCATTCTTAACCAGCCGGTAAGTTGATATACGGAAATACTCTGGGCCCAGGCTGTTTAGAGCTTGTAGCCATGTTTTAAAACTGCTCAGGCCCCCACAGCGATCCCCCTCAGTACAATTAAGTGCAGCACGCTGCAAAGTATGGCCACTATATGCACTTGCAGGTAAGCAGACTAACTGCTGCAGTCTTCCACTTACAAATCTTGTTGCTACGTGGCTCTCACCAAAGCTCCCCAGCCCTACTTTGTTACTCTTCCCACTCATCCCCACAGTGTGTGGTTTGGGGTTAATACCTGTGTTCTTTCCCCAGTGCCACAACACACACAATTCCTTGGATCTGAGAAGCTTTCAAGATGGTGGCAGAGTTGACCACTCCCACACCTGAGCCAGCAAAAGTCATTGTGGAGGCATGCCTAGAGTTATAGTCAGGGCTTTTTTTTGTAGCAGGAACTCATCTGCATATTAGGCCACACCCCTGCCATGTAGCCAATCCTCCAAGAGCTTACAAGGCTCTTAGTACAGGGTCTACTGTAAGCTCTTGGCAAATTGGCTTCATCAGGGTGTGTGGCCTAATATGCAAAGGAGTTCCTGCTACAAAAAAAAATCCCTGGTAGTGACTTGATTTGTCCCCTTTCTCCATGTTGGTACCCACTGTGGAATCTGCCCCTACCCTTGAGTTAAAACTCTTGGTTTTAACTGCTTTTGTTTTTCTCAACAATCTACACCGGAAGCAGGTTTCACACCCATCTTTGCCGCCTCACGTTGCAGGCCTCTCAAGCGGGGCATCCATCAGCAGGCCTTCCAAGGGCATCCTGGGAAAAATTAACTCAACGGCACTGAATAGCCTTGGGGGACATTGTTGCTTTGCTGGCAGAACACAGAAAAGGCACTTGCGGTGGGTAATGCTGGGGCATGCGGCACACCCCGTGAGATTTAAAAACAAAACAGAAAAACATCTATCATTGTCAGAAAATGACTAGTTTCGAACCTTTTTTGCCCTTAAGCACAGTCTGAGAGACACGTGCTATTTCCACAGATGCAAAGGCCAAGCTCAAGAGCCCACTGACACCCCTCTAAAATAACACCTGTTTTCCAATGCACCCTTTTAAAACAAGCTGGACGACACACAAGTCAGCAGCTTCCTAAAAACAATGTAAAGCAGGAGCTTTTGACAAAGCAAGTGGCAAATGGTGGTGAGAGATTCTGAACAATCGTTAGCTGTACAGGTGAGTTTCTGTATAGGCTTATCAGGTTATTAGCTCAGGATGTGTGTGTGTCCTAGCTTTAAAAAAAAAAAAAAAGCCAGCTTCCAACATTTCTTAAGACACATTCGACATTCTGTCACAGTCTGGCATGACCAAAACTCTAAAGGCAGAGCCGAGCTGATGAACAGGCTGGGGACGGTGAGTTTTCAACCTCTGCCCCGGTGAAGTTCCCAAACCTCCCTCTACATCTCCTTCCCACTTAGGTAGCTTTTGCAGCAGGATGCCCTTTGCATATTAGGCCACACACCTGATGTAGCCAATCCTCCAAGAGCTGACAGTAGGCCCTGTGAGAAGAGCCTGTAAGCTCTTGAAGGATTGGCTACATCAGGGAGATGTGGCCTAATATGTAAATGAGTTCCTGCTATAAAAAAAGTGCTGGGTAGAAGCAGCAGCCATTTTGTCTCCAGGTGGGAATGATATTCCAGTAGCCTTGGCGAGGCTAATGAAGAAAATTTAAAAGGATAGAGAACCATTAGAGTATACTGAGGGACATGTTGGGTGGACAAGCTGTCCCTCAAAAGCTCCATTTCTAGCAGGCCGACTCCTCGTGTTTCTGATTATGCACAGGGAAAATATCGGTAGGATATTTCATAATAACATCACCTCCTAAAACATACCGGATTGTATTTATTGGCACTTTATATCATCAAATACACTTGAAATTTGGTGAAAATATAGGTCTCAATCATCACTTTTACCCTTTCTCCCTATACTATAACCTGCAGTGAAGTCTCTGCTCTACCTCAGTTCAAGCAAGGCCTCCAAACACTGGACTATACACAAGGGATGTGTTTGTGTGTCAGAATGGCATTCCCCAAAGCCCTAAGAAATATATCTTCACAGAAAAGCTCACCTGAAAGTGTGAATACTTGGGCGGAAGTACAGAGAGGCCAAAGTCAGAGCTGTGCCTTTTCTGTCTCTCACTTCCCAAAAATGCATCAATAAAAACTGAATTTTCTACCTCACTAAGCAGCTCTCCGCTCTGATGAGCTTATTCTGTTTCTTCTAATTTGCAGAGCGGCAGAGGAAACGTTTCCGCAACCACTGGGAATCCTGTATGTATTGGCTGCTGACAGAGCAGCTGCTGCCATTATGCCATACCTTGTATGGCCATATGGACTAGAATCTTGTTGAAATCAAATGCCCAGTGCTCTCAAGGCACTGAAATAACCTTCTTTGGTTAGGTCAGGTAGTGTGAAAAAGGATGGCAGAACCAGCCAAACCCACCCAGGTCAATTAGGTTGCTTTTAATCCATCTTCAAAGGCACTTCACTCCATCTTCAAAGGCATTTTAAGTATGGTACTCCAGTTTGGCTTCTCTTGGAGCAGGGAGACTATCGCAGTGACATTTGTTTTTAACCCAAAGAAGCCGTCAGCACCTTGTTCACCTAACAGGGATTTGTGTATTGTGCTATCTGCTATTGTGCAATCCAGAGAGCTTGAAAGTTAAACCCCAAAGAAATTGGGACTGCTGTTTGATGTAATTAAGTCCCACTGAAATCCACAACTTAGTTAAAAACGCCTAACTTGTTCCTCTGAAGTCTCCTGTTCCCCAGTTTCAGCCAAACATCTCTATGTGTTTTCCTTTGGCAAAGTTTTTAATGTGAAGTTAGCTCCCCCTGTCTAAAAAAAAAGGCACCTTTAGGGCACCCTAGGGTTAAAAACATGACAAAACTTACAAATTTTTTGACTTGGTCAGTTAAAAAACAAAACAAAACAGACCATGGTCAATCATGGACCCAAATCCAGAACATGGAAATCCTTGCTTCCAGTACATCACAGATGAATAGTTCCCCAACTGTTTGGGAATAACATTTTTTTTTAAAATCTATTTAATGATCCTATGATCAATTCTCCTTCTTCTAAGCCGACTGACTCCAAACCTTTTCCACTTTGGGAACCAGTTTCTACAGATGATACCATTCTGCTTGTGTAACAATTTGGCGGCTGAGGACGGTTTAAGACACTACGACATCTTTCTTGAGGCAAAAACGTAAACTGGACTGACAAGAGGAAACCTCAGTCACTTCCGTCTCCTGCCACAGACTGGAGAGGAGGTTTCCCCTGCTAAAATCCTTTCCTCTGGTAAGGCTGAGACCTTGATGGAGGCTGGGAGATGACTGGGACATGGTTGTTTCTGGAGCAGTGCCCCTTAATGGGGAGGCACAGAAGTGTGCCAGAGATGCTGCGAATTGGGTAGCATTTTCTGGGGCAGTGGCAGTGCCGGATTAAACCCTGCGGAGGCTCCTAGGCAGTCAAAATCTTGGGGGGGCCCCCCCCCTCACAAATGATCTCAGAGCTGGAACAGGCCCCCCACTGCCTGTGCCCCAACTGCAGCCTGCAGGCCCCTTCTCAAAAATCCCCTTTGACAAAGCTGCGGGGGAGAGGCAGAGAGAGGCAAACTTGGCGATGACATCAGAATCGGCCGCACCAAGCAAGTCAGGCAAAGAGTGGCTCAGTTGCCGGCTGCGTGTGCAGGCTGGGAGGGCTCCAAGTAGGGGGAAAACCTGGGAGGAAAGCCAGCCCAAGGCCCCTAAAGGCATAGGGGCCCACAGGCCAGTGCTTACTTGGATTAATTGTTAATCCAGCAGTGCTGCGTAACTCCTAAGGGGGTCTGCGCCAAGCAAGAGATGTCAATCTCAAGAATGTAATGGTGGAAAAAGACCTGTGAGCCCCCAGGTCAGGCTGGACTGCAGAAAGAGAACAGGGTCACGTGCGGCTACAGCAGCATCGAGAACTGTATGTTTGCTGGAGAGCATAGTGCCAGTTGCCTAACACCAGAAAACAAGCCCCTGAAGGGCGTTTCCTCCCCAGAAGGACCATCCACCCAGGCTTGGGAGAAGCAGCTTCTCTGCTGCCCTGAAACACCATCATTGGGTGTGACTGCTGTCCATCAGCATTTGAGCAAATTCCGGTGCGTGGCTGTGTTGGGCTGAAGCAAAAGAATGAGGTTTGACTCCAGGGTATTTCTGGGTATTAGCTATTGTGTGCAGGCACGCTTCTGCAGATGTTAGTTTAGAAGCAAGGCCTTCGGTTGAGGCAGCGGACAGCCTTATTTCCATTTGCTTGGCCTCCCTTACTTGTCATGATGCTATCTTATTTTAATCTTATCTTAATTTTTTATTCCATCTCGGGGCCTACTGTTATGGGTACACACACAGGGCTTTGTTTGTAGAAAAAGCCCAGCGGGGACTCATTTGCATATTAGGCCACACCCCCTCACACACGCACACACAGAGGGTTTTTTTTGTGCAGAAACGCAGTTCCAGCTGGCTGTGTCGGGGGTGTGGCCTAATATGCGAATGAGTCCCTGCTGGGCTTTTTCTACAAAAACATGTAAAACAATGGTGACATCAGGGGGTGTGGTCTAATAGGCAAACGAGTTCCTGCTGGGCTTGTTCTACAAACAAAGCCCTGTGCCCAATCGGAAACTGCTGCCTGAGACATATACGTTGTTTGTTTTATTGTATCCTATGGTTTTAGCTTGTCGTTTTTAATTGTTTTAACTTTTATTGTTATCTGCCCTGGGCCCACTCGTGGGAAAGGGCGGAATATAAATTAACAAAAAAAAACCCCAAAATAAAGCATGCAACAAATCCCAGAGTACGATTGTTGCAGCCACTGGATTTTAAAATTCTCTTTTAAACATCTGGTTTGGTTCTCATAAAAGGCATTGGAGAAAGCTCTTAACTACAAATGACTGGGCTGACATTTTCAACTCATGGCATCAGTAGGATTTAAGTACAGGAGGTGGGGGGAGCCTATAGCTTGTCGTTCAACTCAGTAATTCAGTAAACCTTTGCAAAGTCTCCACTGCAACCAATCCAATATGCAACCCGAACTATTCTGAAGAGGCTGTGAATTCCCAAATCTGAAACACTCAAAAAGGCCCAGATTTCAGATATATGCAATAATGGGGGGGTGGGGAGAGCACAGTTGTTATCGATGTGCAACTCTAAGCAAAGTGGCTTTCTTTCTGACTTGAGTGGATTTAGAAGAGTGTAACTGCAAGATTTCCAGAATAGACAGCAATCTCTCCAAAATCCTAGGGTACCCCCCCCCCCCCAAACAACCAGCTATTCCCCTGGCTCTCCTCAAACGTTTACTTGCGCTGCCCACTTGGCATCCTAAGGATCGAGGTGCCATATGTGCCAGACTGCTGGGCTGTTAAAAAGCCGAATTTTAAATTTCTCTCATAATTAACATTCCAGGCATTCTCGGAGTAATAATTACCCCACGCGGTTAACGGCTGCATGGGGCAGCATTGCTGTATCATTAACATCAACAGAAACCATTTCCTTTTTGCTAACAGATGCACAAATGTGCATAATTCCACCGTAATGTCATTTCACAGACAAGTTAAAACCAGAAAGCGGCAAGAATACCGTGCTATTTTATGCCTGGGGAAACGGAAAGCCCTGACGCTGGAGGATGTCTAGGTTTCTAGAATCTGGGTCCGTGATGGATCGCTATCAATCAGTGGCACAGCATCCCATCGTTTTTTCTTCCACTGCTGGCTGCCAAGGCTGTTTGAAAGTCTAATCAAAGAAACGAGAAGCTTAGCCTTGCTGATATTCACACACCGGCACCTCAAAAAAGCAGAAACCCAGACATTCGCAGCAGAACAGAACGAAAGCCTGCTTGTTCCTCAAACAAAACTTTTATGCTCCGATGCCAAAACTGCCAGAACTACCAAAAAAGGAGGCGTTATACTGACAGATGCTTCAGAACAGATTTTTTTCAACAGCACAACAATTCCAGGGGCAGACTGCAGCAGGGAGGGAGGGAGGGGGAAGACTACGTGTGGCGAAAGGGCACAGAGGATACGACTCCTGGGGAAGAGGAGGCTGGATGGACCCCTCTGTCTAGATGAGCACCAAAATGGATCCTAGCAGGATGCGATTTCCTTACCTCTCATTTGACAGCCCTGAATGCACTTGGGGAGGCACAAAACTGCCTGGGGACCAAGACCCCCAGAGACCCTCGGGAAAATCTGGGGGAGTAGAAAAGCCCAGAGGAAGCCTCAAGGCAATTCTTCTGCTTATCAACATTGGCCTGGACATCAAACACACAAAAAATGAATTCTCCAGCAGTCTACTGGAAGAATTAGCTTCTAGGAGGAAGGGCGCATTAGATATATTCTTCTTTCCACAGCAAGAAACAGAAAGTGCCAGTCCCCCTTCAGAAGAAGTGCTTCTCAGATCTCAGTTCGTTCCATCCATTTCTTTTTCTCTTTGCAATCCGAGGAATTTGCAGGGATGGGCACCGAACATGCCTGTTTCCTTCTGATCGTGGGTGGGGAAAACTTGCACCCAGATCGGAAGGCTACATCCTGGGTTGGCTTTTGGCTGCATTTTTCTTTTTCTCAGAGTTTGGATTTGGGGCTTGACTGGAGCAGCAGCCTCATGTCCAACAGGGCCTTCTCCAAGTAATGCGCCAGCTGAGCGGCGTTGGTTTCAGCGCAGCTGTTGAAGGCCGAGATTGCAAAGTTGATGTGCTCAGCCATGGGGTTGTAGCAGACGCCGTAGCCATCTGGGACGACTGGGCCAAAGCACATGACGCAGTCCGTCTTTGCAGGGACCTGGGGGGGGGGGCGGTGGGAAGAGAAAAATATACAGAATTTTTGCTTCAGATGGGTAGTTGTGTTAGAATAGGGGTGGCCAAACTGTGGCTCAGGAGCCACATGTGGCTCTTTCACACATATTGTGTGACTCTCGAAGTCCCCAACACCGTATCGGCATTTCTCTCTTTTAAATCACTTCTCCGAGCCTACCAGTGAGTTGGAGAATTCTTTTCAAGTTAAGTTGCTTTCTTTCCACCCTCCCCCATTTATTTGCCTTCCTTCCTTTCTTCAAACATCCAACTTTCATGTCTTGTGGCGCTCAGACATCTGATGTTTATTCTATGTGGCTCTTGTGTGAAACGATTTTGGCCACATCTGTGTTAGAACAAAATCCAGATCCAGTAGTAGCACTTTAAAGATGGACAAAATTTCCCAGGGCATAAGCTTTTGTGAGTCTGATCTCATTTCTGTCAGATACAAATGAGAGTGAAGATCGATCAGCAATTATATTCAGGTCAGACTCCGTGTTCCCTCTAAGCTGAGTTAATGTGAGCTAGCTTATGGGTTTTTAGCCTCCAGCTCACACATTTCTCTCTTAGCTCAGGAAAAAAGGCCCCAGAGCAAACTAATTCATGCAATAGCTCACAACTTTAATGCTGGTAGCTCGCGAAGTAGAATTTTTGCTCACAAGACTCCATGGCTTACAGGGAGTATTGGTCAGAATATAATCAGTATAAGGGGCTGATGCATTTTCAATCTCATTTGCATCTGATGAAGTGAGCTTGGAATCACAGTAGCTTGAAGAACATAAGAGAAGCCATGTTGGATCAGGCCAATGGCCCATCCAGTCCGACACTCTGTGTCACACAGTGGCCAAAAAAAATTATATATATATATACACACACACACACACTCACTGTGGCTAATAGCCACTGATGGACCTCTGCTCCATATTTTTATCTAACCCCCTCTTAAAGCTGGCTATGCTTGTAGCCGCCACCACCTCCTGTGGCAGTGAATTCCATATATGTTCCTTTGGGTGAAGAAGTACTTCCTTTTATCCATTTTAACCTGACTGCTCAGCAATTTAATCGAATGCCCACGAGTTTATTCTGGCAAAAGCTGTTCGTATGGATTCGGTTCCATTTCACACGCTGCAGACAGACTGACTACTCTTGCTTGGCTGCAGCTCTCATTCTTACCTTCTGACATTCATTTCTTCAAAAGCAACTGGCATCCATCAGCGGGACTGAAACATCTCCCACTGCTGCCCCAGTGAAAGCTCTCCTGGACCCCTGTGGTTCTCCCACCCGTTCCCCAGATTTGGTTCTCCGCCACTCACATTTCAAAAGATTGCTTCATCACCCTGTTGCTTTGACAACAACAGGAAGTAGGGTTGCCAAGTCCAACTCAAGAAATATCTGGGGACTTTGGGGGTGGGGCCAGGAGCAAGGGTGTGACGAGCATGATTGAACTCCAAAGGGAGTTCTGGCAGTCACAATGCCCCTGTGCTCCTTTTAAGTGGTGCTCCTTTTAAATGTTTTCCTTAAATTGGAAATAATGAAGGATAGGGGCACCTTCTTTTGGGGCTCATAGAATTGGACCCCCTGGCCCCAATCTTTTTGAAACTGGGGGGGGGGGGGTTGAGGAGAGGCTCCAGATGCTATGCTGAAGATTTGGTGCCTCTACCTAAAAATGCAACCCCCTCAGAGCCCCAGATACCCGCGGATCAATTCTCTGCTATTCTCTATGAGAATTGGACTCCGTAGGGAATGGAGTGCCCAGCAGAAATCCCCCCCTCACCCCTGCTTTCTGATGACCCCGAAACGGGGGGAGGGCCTTCAAACTGGAGGATCCCCTGCCCCCACCTGGGGATTGGCAACCCTAACAGGAAGTGAAACACCAGAGTTCGCCAGAGATCCCAAATTCAGGACCCAAGTGCTCTAGCCAGGCAGCCATCCTGCTGAAAACCCACTGAGTCTGTGCAACCGTCCAGCCCTCTACGCCTGCCCCAAAGGCAGAGCCATGGCTCACTTGGCTGGTGGAGAGGTTGAAGTGCATGGCGACCGCATAGGCCGTGTCCATGAAGAGTTCGGGCATGCTCACGAGGTCCTCAATGGCTTGGAGCTTCAAGCCCAGCAAGTGGCGGTCGATTGCGTTGCCCCTGATCGCCTGGAGAGGAGAGGCAGGGTTTAAAAAAAGAAAAGAAAAGAGCTGGAGTTGAGGGAGGAGCAAGAGGCTTTTCAAAGCCCTTAACAGTCCGGTACCTTCATGCCTACAGGACTGCCTCTCGTTACATCCCCACCCCATAGGCTCCCTTTGGTTATCGTCTAAGGCAACGTTTCCCATTTGCCAGGTCCCGACCCGGTACCGGGCCATGGGCGCCTCAATACCAGGTTGCATTAGACTCCCTGGCCTTCTCTGGCCACCGTTGCTCTCCCTGCCACCGCCGTTGCTCACCCCGCCCTGCTCTGCCCACCGCCACCGTTGCTCTCCCCGCCACTGCTGTTGCTCACCTGCCCTGCTCTCCCCACTCTCGCTCTCCTTGCCTTGCCCTCCGCTACTGTTGCTCTCCCCGCCCCGCTCTGCCCCCCGTCGTTGCTCTCCCTGCCTCCGCCGTTGCTCTCCCCGCCCCGCTCTGCCCCCTGTCGTTGCTCTCCCTGCCTCCGCCGTTGCTCTCCCCGCCCCGCTCTGCCTGCCGCTGCTCTCCCTGGGCCACGGGGGGAAACGTTTGGGAAACCCTGGTCTAGGGGCCAATTCCAGGTGCCTGGCACCAGGATGACTTGCTTAGCTGTCTCCAGGGGAAGAGCCTTCTCAGTTGTGGCACCCATCCTGTGGAAATCACTCTTGGACGACACTTGTGCTCTACCAGACTTGTTTAGTTTCTGCAGGGCATGCCACGCTGAATTATTAAAAAAAGGTAAAGGTAATCCCCTGGGCTGGAGCCTCACGGCGCAGAGTGTTAAAGCTGCAGTACTGCAGTCCTAAGCTCTGCTCACGACCTGAGTTCAATCCCAGCGGAAGCTGGGTTCAGGTAGCCAGCTCAGGTTGACTCAGCCTTCCATCCTTCCAAGGTCGGTAAAATGAGTACCCAGCTTGCTGGGGGGAAAGCGTAGATGACTGGGGAAGGCAATGGCAAACCACCCCGTAAAAAGTCTGCCGTGAAAACGTCATGATGCGATATCAGCCCAGAGTCGGAAACGACAGGTGCTTGCACAGGGGACTACCTTTATCTTTTTAAAATCCCCTGTGCAAGCACCAGTCGACTTTCTACGGGGTGGTTTGCCATTGCCTTCCCCAGCCGTCTACACTTTGCCCCCAGCAAGCTGGGCACTCGTTTTAACGACCTCGGAAGGATGGAAGGCTGAGTCAACCTCGAGCCGGCTACCTGAACCCAGTTTCTGCCGGGATCGAACTCAGGTCAAGAGCACTGACCACTGTACTGTAGTACTGCAGCTGACCACTCTGCCCCCGGGCCCTTATTGCAGCTCTACCCCATAGTAATTACAACCAGATTCATTGTGAAATCAGACTTTCTGCCCCTAGGTCACCTAGTGAGTTTTTGGCTGACTGGGGATTTGAACCCAAGCTGATCTGGTTATAGATGGACATTAACTAGTACACCATGCGGAACTAACTATAACCAGATCAGCTCATGCTCCATATCGCTAGGATATATCCCTGCACATGCCAATCATCTCCTGAGGTCTTTTAAAGAGAAAACCGGTTTGGTCCGGGAAGGAAGGCGAGGAACAGCTTTGGGCCAGCTGAATGGGATCTAGGCTGAGCTTCGGTTCTTCCTCTGTTGCAGGTATTGAAGCCTAGGCATGGCTAGGGATGCAAGGCCCTGCTCCACTCTTGCAGGCGCAAATGCAAAAGCTCTTGGCCCTTAGTGAGCCAGCCTTGCAGAACCAGGCCTAAATTATATAAATTACTGTTTCGTTTGTAAGCAGCATAGAGTCATTCCACCCCCCCTCCAGGGGAGAGAAAAGCAGGATGGAAATACCTACGTAAAAGACAACGTGAAAAGAAGGAATCAATAGAGTGCAACTGCGTGTGAGCGAGGTGAGGGGACCTCAGGCAGAAAAACCACTGGTGGGGGACAAATAACTGCAGAGGCCAAAGAATTTTTGGAAGGCCTGGCTTCTCCAGGCACTAGGATAAGAAATCTGCAATTGCTAGCTCTTATATATGACCATATGAAGCTGCCTTCTACTGAACCAGACCCTCAGTCCATCAAAGTCAGTATTGTCTACTCAGACTGGCAGCGGCTCTCCAAGGTCTCAAAGGTGTAGCAAAGCGTCTCACTGAATCTGGGCGAGCGAAAGCAACCTGCCAAACACAGAGTCCAGTACATAACAAAAGGGCTATGGAGAAGGGATCTTGACAGAGTCACTCACCAGATCAGTATATGCTCGGTGGGCTTGGGTTGCCCTCCTCAACAGTTCCGCCTTCTCCTGGTCCTGGGGAGATCAAACGGCACAGATGGTGATGCCTACTCCCCTCCAATTGGACACCCACACTGCATAGGGTTGCCAGGTGGTACCTTTCTACCGGTGGGGGGATTGATTGGCTTCTGCCACACACCTGGAAGTGATGGTCACTGCACTACCAACATTGTGTGGTGATGCTATAGTTTTTTGACAAAACTCTATGGTTTGAGCCTGATTTTACCTCAGAGTTTTGCCCAAAAACTTGGGTGTCACTGCACGACATTGGTGGCACAATGAGATCACTTCTGGATGAAGTCATCACATTGCATTTTGGAACCTAGCTCCACCCACTTTCTGAAAGCACTCGGTGGATGCCAGAAACAGTGTTGGCAGAAGCCATGGTGCCTATGGGCACAATGTTGGGAATCCATGAGCACGGGCACAAAGCCTGAAGAAGAACTACTGCAGATTTATACCCCACTCTTCTCCCTGAATCAGAGACTCAGAGTGGCTTACCATCTCCTCTCCTCACAACAGATACCCTGTGAGGTGGGTGGGGCTGAGAAGGCTCTTAGCAGCTGCTCTTTCAAGGACAGAGACTCGGAGTGGCTTACAACCTCCTATATCTTCTCTCCCCACAACAGACACCCTGTGAGGTGGGTGGGGCTGAGAGGGCTCTCACAGCAGCTGCTCTTTTAAGGACAGAGACTCAGAGTGGCTTACAACCTCCTATATCTTCTCTCCCCACAACAGACACCCTATGAGGTGGGTGGGGCTGAGAGGGCTCTCACAGCAGCTGCTCTTTCAAGGACAGAGACTCAGAGCGGCTTACAATCTCCTATAACTTCTCTCCCCACAACAGACACCCTGTGAGGTGAGTGGGGCTGAGAGGGCTCTCACAGCAGCTGCTCTTTCAAGGACAGAGACTCAGAGTGGCTTACAATCTCCTATATCTTCTCCCCCAACAACAGACACCCTGTGAGGTGGATGGGGCAGAGAGGGCTCTCACAGATGCTGCCCTTTCAAGGACAACCTTTGCCAAACTGCCTCTGCCTACACCAAACTGGCTCTAAGTCTGTTCTGCAATAGGTACCCCGGCAGGGATGGATGGAACTTTTCCTTTACTGGCAAGACCGTGCATGCTGCACCAAGCAATCTTCATGGAATGCAGTCCAACTCCCAGAAACCAAATGGACATTTTTAGCTAAGGTTGTTCTGCGGGAGCTGAGATTGCAAGAAATACTTAAAGAAAAAGACCGCAGATTTATACCCCACCCTTCTCACTGAATCAGTCTCAGAGCGGCTTACAATATCTCCTTCCCCTACAACAAACACCCTGTGAAGTGGGTGGTTTTGAGAGAGTTCTCCCAGAAGCTGCCCTTTCAAGGACAACCGTTGCAAGAGCTATGGCCATTCCAGCAGCTGCAAATGGCCATTCCAGCAGCTGCAAGTGGAGGAGTGGGGAATTGAACCCGGTTCTCCCAGATAAGAGTCCACGCAATTAACCACTGCACCAAACTGGCTCTCTGCAAGCATAGTACCAGCCTTCCTCCTCTCCACTCCACTCCCCTCCCCTCCCCTCCGCTGAGGTCAAGCTAAGAGCAGGCACAGCACTGGAGACATGAGAATATGTTCTGAAGAGAGAAGGAAGGAGAGTTCAAACTTTGTTTGTTATTCCCATAAGTGTGGATTTATGGGAATAACAGTACAGTGACACTGAAAAAAATCCAATGGAATAATGCACCTTGAAGCACTTTGAAAGCTGGATAAATGCTGAGAATCAGGGGTCGTTTCGTAGAAAACGAGGTGCCAGAGCTCATTAGCACAACTCATTTGCATATGCCACGCACCCCTGACATCACCGGAAAGTGCACTAAATTTTATCTGCTCAGCATCTACCCTAAAATGCTCCTTGAATTATAATTGTCATCATAAAACCTTACTCCCATCATACTTTTTAAATTACTTTCTCCCATGCGGCCACAGTGGCACGAGGGAGACTTCCATCTGTCTGCTTTAGATATTTGAGTTATTTTCCCATTTTTTTGGTGGGGAAAAATATTACAAAGTCAGTCAAATCTTAAAGAGTTCAGGAAAATTCTCACAGGGGGGGTTGAACAATGAATTCCAGAAACTAGTAATTTTTTTTGGGGGGGGGGGGTAAGAAAGAGCACAATAAAATTTAGAGGTTCCGGAGCTCTGTTCCTGGGAGCTCCTGCCCAAAATGAGGCCTGCTGAGGATCTACTTATCCAATTATGTACAAAGCACGTCTCTCCATCAGCTGATGAATTTTTTAGGGATTAATGGGGTAACGGACACTCAGCTGCCCCCCACCCCTCTGTTAGGAAGTGTTATGTATGAGAATCAAGGTTATGTTGCTGTCTGTGGACTCAACTGAAGACTTGTGTGTTCCTGCCTGGCTCACTGGGGCCATATGGTCTGAGCTTGGGGACTTGGGAACAATAGGCAGCAGGATCCAAATCTCTGCTGCCCTGGGCCAATCACAAGCCCCCGCTGGTTTGAATGACCCAATAACGTGCTTGCGTGGGACCCGGAGATGTATATAAGTTTGGCCCCATTGGCCCAGTCCTCAGTCTTGTTAGTGCAGCCACCTACCATGCCGTCTGCAATAAAGAGCTTGTTATCACTTCTACCTCGCCTCTTCAATGCCTAAGAACCCACTATATTATAGGAAGGGAGTTTTTCCAAGAGCAGGATCTTCCAAGAACCTTCTTTCGGAAAATCATAGGAGATCATCATTTGCTTACTGGAGAAACCGTTGTTGCTGCCTTCCAACACCTTTGCCTTATTTCTGCTACGCTTGACCCACTCAGACAAGAATCTCATGGTCTTTAACCAAAAGAAGCAGATTCATGTGAGGAAGTCTCACAAGCACCATCTGGTACCTGCTTGCCAGCATCATCCATGGTGGCCACAAACACGGCGGAGTCTATGGAGGCAGAACGGATTGTGTCTGTCCGACCCAGGCGGAACATCCGGAGAGAGGCACTTTCGTAAGTGGCACAGGACTGCCCATACATCCTAAAAGACAAAGACAACAACTCAGAATGAATGGGAATTGGTACTTCAAAGAAACAGAGCGAGAGAGAATAATTGACGCAGACAGGCAAAAGAGAAGACTTCTTCACAGTACACAGTTCCTTTTCTCATGCTATATGCTGGCTGGGGTTGATGGGAGTTGAAGGCAAAAAAACATTGGAGAGCTACCCTTGGCCACCTCTGCTCTAACCACTACACCACGCTAAATCCCAAAACCAGGAGGCAACATGCAGGGAAGGCCCCAGCCACTGTTGTTGGCCCTCCAGAGGAATTGGCTAGCCACTGTGTCAGAAAGGATGCTGGACTAGATGGACCATTAGTCTGATCCAGCAGAGCTCTTCTTATGTTCTTATGAAGGCCTTGGCCTCTCTGCCCTGTTGTCGGCCCTCTAGACCAGGGGTGTCAAACACACGGCCCGGGGGCTGAATCAGGCCCTCGGAGGGCTCCTATCAGGCCCCCAAGCAATTGGCTGTCATCTGCTTCCTTCTCCTTCTCTCTTGCTTCCTTCTGCATCACAGCTTGCTTTGCCAGGCTTGCTCAATCGCACAGGCGTTACAGAGCAAAACCTATTTTCTCCATTGGCTGAGGCTCCTCCCTTGGGAAGGAAGGGGGGAGGGAACACTTGCTTTGTCAGGCTCTCTCAATTGCGCAGCAGAGCTACTGAGCCAAGCCTCTCTTCCTTCTGTTGGCTGAGGCTCCTCCCCTTTCTGGCCCCCCTGAGAAAGGAAGGAAAGAGCCACAGCCTCCTTTGTCCAGTTCTCTGGATCATATGGGAAAGATACAAAGAAAGGACCTTTAAGACCAATGATTGCTAATGTTTTAAGCATGCTTTATTCTAAGTTTTTCTTTTTTTTAAAAAAAAATCTTTAATTGTGTTTGTGTCCTTTATAAAGTTTGTATCTCCGCTACCTAATCTTAAATAGGTACACATATGGCCCGGCCCATTAATGTCAGATCTGGCCCTCATAACGAATGAGTTTGACACCCCTGCTCTAGACTCTAGAGGAAGTAGTTGGCCACTGTGTGAGGCAGGATGCTGGACTAGATGGACCTTCACTGGTCTGATCCAGCAGGGCTCTTCTGATGTTCTTATGAAGGCCTCTGCGCCCTGTTGTTGGCCCCCCAGAGGAACTGGCTGGCCACTGTGTGAGGATGCTGAACTGGATGGACCACTGGTCTGATCCAGCAGGGCTCTTCCGATGTTTTTGTGAATGCTTTGGCCTCTCTGCCCTGTTGTTGGCTCTGCAGAGGAACTAGCTGGCTAGTATATGAGACACGATGCTGTACCACAGCCATGGCTGTAACTCATGAATGGATATAAAAGCCCCGCTGGATTGGACCATTCATGAGTTACAGCCATGGCTGTGGTTCTCCACACAGAGAATGCAGCACAGGAAGCTAGGAGTAGATGAACGAAAGACAGAAACCAAAATGGATGAGTAGAAATCTCAGATATTGTTTGTAAACTAGGGTTAGTAATTAGCAGGGGTGGGATTCTAGCAGGAGCTCCTTTGCATATTAGGCCACACACCCCTGATGTCGCCAATCCTCCAAGAGTTTACAAGGCTCTTTTTTGTAAGCTCTTGGAGGACTGGCTACATCAGGGGTGTGTGGCCTAATATGCAAAGGAGCTCCTGCTAGAATCCCACCCCTGGTAATTACGGTTAGTGGAAACCATGATCTGGCACAATGTCTGAATGGAGTCCACCTGTTGCTACAACCTGAGAAACGGCTGCCAGAACAATAAAATCCAACTGTTGATGTTCTCAGGCTTGGGAGAAGCTGAGTGCCCCACCCTCTTGCCTAAAACTTACCTGTAATATGCCAGCTGCAGAGCAACCTGGATAAAAGCGTCCGGACTGATCTTCTCTGACTTGGGGAAATTCTTCCCAAAGTGGTGGAAGACAAGCACCTTGATATCCAGGTCTTGTACCATGCTGCAAAGGGACAAAGAGTCATTAACTCATGGAATTCACTGCCACAGGAAGTGGCTGTAAACAGACAACTTCAAGAGGAGGCTAGATAAACATCTGGAGCAGAGGTCCATCAGTGGCTCTCAGCCACAAGGTCTAGATGGAACACTATGTGTCTGGGGCAGGGATGCTCTGTATTTTTGGTGCTTGCGGGGCAACAGTGGAAAGGCTTCTGGAGATCTGGCCCCACTGGTGGATCCCAGATGGCACCAGGGTTTTGACCACGTTGTGACACAGAGTGTTAGACTGGATGGGCCATTGGCCTGATCCAACATGGAAGGAAAGAAAGAAAGAAAGAAAGAAAGAAAGAAAGAAAGAAAGAAAGAAAGAAAGAAAGAAAGAAAGAAAGAAAGAAAGAAAGAAAGAAAGAAAGAAAGAAAGAAAGAAAGAAAGAAAGAAAGAAAGAAAGAAAGAAAGCTTGGGAGATTGCCAACACACAACAGAGTTTGACTGATAACTAGCCATTGACAGATAATTAAAAACAAAGGCCTGAAACAGTTGATGTAAAAAATAGCCAATTATACAAGCCAGACATGTATATAAATCAGTAGAATATCAGAAACAGATCAAAGGAATAGGCGTCCAACAATTAAGATACAGTGAGTGGTGTGTTTGGACGTAATTTTATAAACTTCTGCTAAGAATTTTGAATGCATACAATAATTTGAGTGTCAACATCTTCTAAGAAGAAGAATTGAAGATTTATATCCCCACCCTTCTCTCTGAATCAGAGACTCAGAGTGGCTTACAATCTCCTATATCTTCTCCCCCCACAATAGACCCCCCTGTGAGGTGGGTGGGGCTGAGAGAGCTCACCCAGCAGCTGCCCTTTCAAGGACAACCTCTGCCAGAGCTATGGCTGACCCAAGGCCATTCCAGCAGCTGCAAGTGGAGGAGTGGAGAATCAACCCCGGTTCTCCAGGGGAAGAGCTTAACCGCGCACTTAACCACTAAACCAAACTGGCTCTCTTTAAGAAGCAAATTAATTTTTTTTCTTTGACGAAGACATTGTGCTGAAGGTATTTGGACAAGAACGGCTCACGCTGCAAGGCAAGGAGAGGGCTCCAAGCGCCTCCAAGCGCACCCAGTGCTGTGCTGCCCCCGGTGCCCTTTCCCTGCTGCTGTCACCTCCCTGCCACAGGTAGGTGGCAAGGCAGAGGAAGGTGGCAGAGAGGCAGGAGGCAAGGGGTGGTGGGAAAGGGGCTCCAGGGGCAACGGGGAGAAGGTGTTGCTGACTGCCCCTGAGGCCAGGTAGCGCCTTAAGCAGCCGCCTACCTGCCCTACCGGGATGCGCCAGCCCTGGTTGCTGGACTCATTTAGTCTACTGCTTCAGCAGTCCACCTCAATCTATCTTCATGAACTCATGAGCACTGATAATTAAATATAAATGGCATGAAGGTTAAACAAAGAAAGAAAAGGGCAGCAAAATAAATAGGATCAAATAGCCATTTCAAGTTTACAGGGAAAAGAACCTTAGAGTTTAACAGGCATGGGGACTAGAAACTTGGGGGTTTTGTTTGTTTTCATAGTTACTTGAAAAGGAAAGGCAGAGGAACTTCTCAGGGTTCTGTACCAAACAGCAGGGCATAGTTGTGGGAAGGGGTGGAATTCTAGCAGGAGCTCCTTTGCATATTAGGCCACATACCCCTCTGATGTACCCAGTCCTCCAAGAGCTTACAGTAGGTCCTGTAAAAAGAGCCGTGTAAGCTCTTGGAGGATTGGCTATATCAGGGGGTGTGTGGCCTAATATGCAAAGGAGCTCCTGCTAGAATTCCACCCCTGGTTGAGGGTGGGGTTTCTAAGTGACTCCTCTTTCACACTTTCCCTGTGTCAAGTCCCTCCCCCTTTACAACTCACATGTTCAGGTTCTGTTTTGCCTTCTCAATGTCATTCTTTATTTCCGGGGTGATGTTAAATCGGAGCTTCTTGGGCATCGGCAAGGGAACCATGGGAGATCTCACCAGCTCAGGTTTCCTCCTGCCAAAAAAACAACCACCACCAAATGGTTACAATTATTCTGCCCCCTCTGTACATTAATATCTCTGCCTTACCACCAAGAAGCTCCAAGCTACATCCTCACTTGCTTCATTTCTACTTACTTATTTCATACCCCCAATTTTTTAATCCCTAATGAAAACTCAGAGCAGCTTACATAATTTTTCTCATCTCCATCTTTACCCCACAGCACCCCTGGTGGGGTAGGTTAGGCAAAGAGCAAGGTTCCACAGCAGAGTGAGGATTCAAACCTGGGTCTCCCAGATCCTAGACCAGGGGTGGCCAAACTGTGGTTCAGGAGCCACACGTGGCTTTTTCACGCATATTGTATGGCTCTCAAAGCCCCCACTGCCCTGTCGGCATGTGTCTCTTTAAAATAATTCTCCAAGCCAAGCCAGCCGGTGACTTGGAGGAATCTTTTAATATGCTTTCTTTCCACCTCTCCGTCCCTCCTCCTCACTCCCTCCCCCATCTGTTTTCCTTCCTTCCTTGCCTTGTGGCTCTCAAACATCTGGCATTCATGTCTTGCAGTTCTCAAGCATCTGATGTTTATTCTATGTGGCTCTATGTTAAACAAGTTTGGCCACCCCATCCTAGACTGACGCTCTGGCTGCTACACCACACCAAGTTCTGAGATGGGACCATAAACATAAAGCGCAGAAGAACAGGACAGGTCTGTACTGAAGAGTTCATTCTGGGCAATGGAATACATGAGAAAATACCTTGGGGAGGGACGGTGGCTCAGTGGTAGGGCATCTGCTTGGTAAGCAGAAGGTTCCAGGTTCAGTCCCCGGCATCTCTAACTAAAAAGGGTCCAGGCAAGTAGACGTGAAAAACCTCAGCCTGCGACCCTGGAGAGCCGCTGCCAGTCTGAGTAGACAATACTGACTTTGATGGACCTTTGAGGGTTTGATTCAGTAGAAGGCAGCTTCATATGTTCATAAGATGACATCCATGCACACCCTAATGAGAGCCAGTTTGGTGTAGTGGTTAAGTGTGTGGATTCTTATCTGGGAGAACTGGGTTTGATTCCCCACTTGCAGCTGCTGGAATGGCCTTGGGTCAGCCATAGCTCTGGTAGAGGTTGTCCTTGAAAGGGCAGCTGCTTTGAGAGCCCTCTCAGCCCCACCCACCTCACAGGGCGTGTTGTGGGGGGAGAAAATATAGGAGATTGTAAGCCGCTCTGAGTCTCTGATTCAGAGAGAAGGGCGGAGTATAAATCTGCAACCTTCTTCTTCTGATGCGATGTCATCTCATGTTAGCTAGCAGGGGGAGGGGAAAACAGATGTGATGCTGCCACGTTATGGGAGGTCAGGAAAGCGCAAGAAAAGAACGCATTTCTGTGCGTTCCTGCTCAAAAAAGGCCCCGCTTATACTGAATCAGGCCCTTGGTCCATCAAGGTCAGTATTGTCTACTCCAGAGGTCCCCAGCCCCTGGGTCAGGACCGGTGCTGCTCCATGGCCTGTTAGCACTGATCCATACAGGCATGGCACAGACACGGGAAGCTGAGAGCAGTGGCATGGTGCATCAGCAAGTGCCCTCTTCCGAGCCCGAAAGAGGTGGCATGGCGTCGCTTGGAGGCTGCCTCCCTTTGCAGGGGAGGTGGTAGAAGCAGCCCCAGCCTTTCCCCATTTAGACCCCCAGGGGGGGCAGGGATAGGGGCGGCCAAAACCCCAATGCTGCCCACCCCCCCACGCCTATGGAAAAACTGCCTTCCACGAAACTGGCCCCTGGTGCCAAAAAGGTTGGGAACTGCTGGCCTACTCAGACTGGCAGCAGCTCTCCAACAGAGAAAGGTTGGTCATGTCGCTCTCTGCCTGGTCCTTTTCACTGGAGGTGCTGGGGATTGAACCTGGGCCTTTCTGCATGCCAAGTGGATGCTTCACCACTCAGCCACGGCCCCTCCACCCTTACGGAAAAGTGACAGCGCCTTACGTGTACTCCACAACATGATCCACCAGGGCGATGAGGGGGGGGCCCTCCGAGGGAGCGTGCTCATACACCAACCCGCACGAGCCGTCTTCTGCAATGATGAACTGCAAGGCAAAGAGTGACAGTGTGGGCGTTAGCCGAAAGAAGGGAATCTTGGGTGTGAGGCGCTGCCGGGAGAATGTGACAGACACACCGCAGTCAGCAAAACAAGGCAGAGGCCGCCTCCTTTGTGCACAGCAAGAGAACACAAGAACATAAGAGAACATAAGAGAAGCCATGTTGGATCAGGCCAGTGGCCCATCCAGTCCAACACTCTGAGTCACATAAGAACATAAGAGAAGCCATGTTGGATCAGGCCAGTGGCCCATCCAGTCCAACACTCTGAGTCACATAAGAACATAAGAGAAGCCATGTTGGATCAGGCCAGTGGCCCATCCAGTCCAACACTGAGTCACATAAGAACATAAGAGAAGCCATGTTGGATCAGGTCAATGGCCCCTCCAGTCCAACACTCTGTGTCACATAAGAACATAAGAGAAGCCATGTTGGATCAGGCCAGTGGACCATCCAGTCCAACACTCTGTGGCACATAAGAACATAAGAGAAGCCTTGCTGGATCAAGTCAATGGCCCCTCCAGTCCAACACTCTGTGTCACATAAGAACACAAGAGAAGCCATGTTGGATCAAGTCAATGGCCCATCCAGTCCAACAGTCTGTGTCACACAGTGGCCAAGAAAACCAGGTGCCATCAGGAGGTCCACCAGTGGGGCCAGGACACTAGAAGCCCTCCCACTGTTGCCCCTCCCAAGCACCAAGAACACAGAGCATCACTTGCCCCAGACAGAGAGTTCCATCAATACACTGTGGCTAATAGCCACTGATGGACCTTTGCTCTATATGTTGATCCAATCCCCTCTTGAAGCTGGCTATGCTTGTGGCCGCCACCACCTCCTGTGGCAGGGAATTCCACGTGTTAATCACCCTTTGGGGGAAGAAGGACTTCCTTTTATCCCTTCTATGCTAGTGTTTGAAAGCAGCAATCCCCAAATGGTACAAGTAGTGTTGGAGGACCAGGAAAGCTGTTTCAAGGCTTTTGTGAGTGCAACATTTTTAATCCACGCAGAGGTTGCCCATTTTTCCTCTCCATGACCTTGCTGCACCTCCCGTCTATCAGCCTCAATTGGGAAATAAACTCTGATATATCTCAGTGCTGGGTGCAACTGGATCAGTCACTCCTGATGCAGAAACGCAGCAGAATGAGGTTGCCTGTTGTGACCCTGTATGCACAGTCCTTGCCTCCTCCCAACCAGGGTCCTCTGGGGATGGATCATTCAGTCACTCCTGATGCAGAAATGCTGCAGAATGAACTGCTCGTGAATGAGGCTGCCTGTTGCAACTCTGTATGCCAAGCTGCCCTGGGATTGCCTCCTCCAAACAAGGCTTCTCTGGGAACGGATCACTCCCTCGCTCCTGATACAGAAATAAAGCAAAATGAACTGGGCACAACTAAGAGGCTTGCCCAAGGCAAGTCTATGCCAAAATTGAGAAGGCAGCCTCCTGGATTACAGGGTTGTTTTTTCAGCCACTATGCTACACCGACGGCAGCCTCATGGCGCAGAGTGGTACAGTTGCAGTACTGCAGTCCTAAGCTCTGCTCATGACCTGAGTTCAATCCTGGCGGAAGCTGGGTTTTCAGGTAGCCAGCTCGAGTGACTCAGCCTTCCATCCTTCCGAGGTCAGTAAAATGAGCACCCAGCTGGCTGGGGGGAAAGTGTAGATGACTGGGGAAGGCAATGGCAAACCACACCGTAAAAAGTCTGCTGTGAAAACGTCGTGATGCGGCGTCACCCCAGAGTCGGAAACGACTGGTGCTTGCACAGCTTTACTTTTACACTACACCAGCTCCCAGGGGCATCACTCACCTGAAGAGTTTTATCAAACCAGCGGTTTCCACTATTCCAGCGACTCCCCCCGCCATGCAGCATCTGGGCCGCCACTCGGCTCTTATAGACGTCGTCCGACACCCGGGGCATTGGTGCATCCAGACAAACAGTGAAGATGCTTTTTTCAATCGAGCGCACGGACTCCTTGTTGGTCTTGTCTGGGAAGAGGAGGACAAGGAAGAGGGAGGTCAGACTAAACTCCCCACCCGTTCATCCCCAGCAGAACACGGGTGCTGCCCAGGCGCCAGCGAATCAGAAGCCAGCTCAGTGCTAGGAAAAGGCACCCCATGCACCTGAAGAGGCACAAAGGTTTGTATTAAAGCAGAAAGCAAATGCAAAAGAGTCTCGCTTTCCAATAATTTTAAATCTTGCTGAAGTTTGGATCTAGACTGAATTTTACACTAAAAACAGGAGGGAGAATTTCTGCAAATGCCCCGTTGTGTATGTGGACTCCTGTTATGTTCCTCTACCAGTGTTCCTGCCTGGCTCATGGGAGCCTGTAGAACTGAGCTTGGGGACTCAAGAACAACGGGCAGTAGGACCCAAATCCCCGCTGCCCTGGCCCAATCAGAAGCCCCCTGCTGGTTCAAGTGATCCAATGGCATTCAAGCGCGGGAACTCAGGACTGTATAAAGCTGGCCCAATTCAGCAGTCTTCTAGTTCAGTGGTTCCCATGCTGTAACTTCATAAAGAGCAATTATCACTGCAACCTCATCTCCTCCATGCTTTGAGCCCACTCAGGGGTGGCCAACGGTAGCTCTCCAGATGCTTTTTGCCTACAACTCCCATCAGCCCCAGCCAGCATGCTAACTGGGGCTGATGGGAGTTGTAGGCAAAAAACATCTGGAGAGCTACCGTTGGCCACCCCTGCACTGTATTATACCCCCCTTCTTACTGCAGACCCCCCATCCGCCCCCTCCTGCCATTCTTGAGGGCCCCGTTCCCCAAGAGCAGTGGTCTGGGGAGATCAGTGGGCCATGGTGGGAAGAGAGGGGGCAGGAATGCTCTCTTCTGCTGCTGGAAGCACCTTCAGTTAGCAGAAAAATGAACTTAGAGCCAGCCCACAATCCTGACTCCCTCTTCAAGATTTACTGGCTCGTGTCTTATGCAAAACAGGTGGAACTCAAGTGATTTGCCATGAGCTAGGCTTAGTTTCATAGAATCATAGAGTTGGAAGGGACCTCCCAGGGTCATCTAGTCCAACCCCCTGCACAATGCAGGAAACTCACAAACACCTCCCCCTAAATTCACAGGATCTTCATAGCTGTCAGATGACCATCTAGCCTCTGTTAAAAAACCTCCATGGAAGGAGAGCCCACCACCTCCCGAGGAAGCCTGTTCCACTGAGGAATTGCTCTAACGGTCAGGAAGTTCTTCCTAATAGAATCCTAGAGTTGGAAGGGACCTCCAGGGTCATCTAGTCCAACCCCCTGCACAATGCAGGAAACTCACAAACCCCTCCCCCTACATTCACAGGATCTTCATAGCTGTCAGATGACCATCTAGCCTCTGTTAAAAAACCTCCATGGAAGGAGAGCCCACCACCTCCCGAGGAAGCCTGTTCCACTGAGGAACCGCTCTAATGGTCAGGAAGTTCTTCCTAATGTTGAGCCGGAAACTCTTCTGATTTAATTTCAACCCACTGGTTCTGGTCCTACCTTCTGGGGCCACAGAAAACAATTCCACACCATCCTCTCTAGGACAGCCCTTCAAGTACCTGAAGATGGGGATCCTATCACCTCTCAGCCGCCTCCTCTCCAGGCTAAACATCCCCAGCTCCTTCATCCTTTCTTCATGGTGGGAAGACGGCTGAATAAATGAGTGCCCATAGAATTCCTGCATTAGACCTTCCCATTCCTGAGAATTATGGTATTTATTTTTTATTTTATTCATTTTACTTCATTTATCCTGCACCTTTGTTGCCATGAGAACCTGAAGTGAGATATCTAAGAGAGCCTACAGCCGAGTTGCCACTGAGGAATTCAATCGACGTGTGGTTTCCAGGGCAGGTATGGTCATGACCAAATATGCCTACATTTTTTTAAACCCCTGCAAATGGAAAACTAGCTTCTCAAGGACATGGTTTCCAGGCTTTTCCCTGGCATGATAGCTTTCTACATGAAGAACTATCTGTTCTGTTTTGGTTGGCCCCAAGAACACACCCTTTGGCTACCTCTAGTCCAAATTCAGCAGCCATTGCCGGAAGTTCTGAGGCACCTTACCTGAGTTCCAGATAATTTATTTTATTCCACATGCATATTGTTCTTCCTTCAAAGAGCTCAAGGAATACAGAGTCTACCCAAATATATTTTATCCTCATAAGAACTCTGCCAGGTAAGTCAAGCAGAAAGAGAACTAGACCAAATTCCCCCAAGTGAGTGTCACTGTTGAGCAGGCTACCAAATCCATGGGTCTTATCACCTAGAGTTTTTTATTATTCTTGCTCGCAAGGTTTTGTTTTAGAAGAAGACTGCAGATTTATACCCCACCCTTCTCTCCGAATCAGAAACTCAGAGCGGCTTACAATCTCCTATATCTTCTTCCCCCACAACAGTTTTAGTGTGTGTAATTGAGAGCCTCCCATACATGAGCTCCCACTTTTGTATCTGCCTGTTCTAGATGGATCTTCTGATTGGAAGAAAGCTTGCCCAATGCAGAAACTCATGCAGAGTTTCATGCAGAGATTCACCATACAGCTTCTTCCAAAAGCAAGCAATTTCACTGGGCATCTGTACTGGAACTGACTGACTGACTGACTCAGCTGCAGCCAAACTAAAAATGTTAGGATTACTTGCCTCCAGTGGACGCTGACTGGAAGACAGAAAAACCAGAGGAATGAATCATGCAGGGAGGCAACTGGCAGCCTCCTCACAGGTTGGGGCCTTTGGGCCCACAGAAGCCTGAAATTGTTTAATGCATTCATTTCTCACAGCACATGATGTGTGGAATCGCTGATGGCATGCTGAGGCCAAGAACATGAAATCAGGAAGTTCTGGTTTCAGCTCATCTCTTAACATGAATTCATTCGGCAAGCTGCTTCTTCTCTGCCTGTCTCTCCACCTCCTATATGGAGACAATGTACTATCCTGCCTAACATACAGGTTAAGAACGTAAGAGAAGCCATGTTGGATCAGGCCAGTGGCCCGTCCAGTCCAATACTCTGTGTCACATAGTGGTCAAAAAAAACCCCAAGTGCCATCAGGAGGTTCACACGTGGGGCTAGAAGCCCTTCCACTTTGCCCCCCCCCCCGCCCCCAGTACCAAGAATGCAGAGCATCACTGTCCCAGACAGCTCCAACAATATGCTGTGGCTAATAGCCACTGATGGACCTCTGCTCGATATTTTTATCCAGTCCCCTCTTGAAGCTCGCTATGCTTGTAGCCGTACCACCTCCTGGGGCAGTGAGTTCCACATGTTAATCACCCTTTGGGTGAAGAAGTACTTCCTTTTATCCGTTCTAACCAACGACTCAGCAATTTCATGGAGTGCCCACGAGTTCTCGTATTGTGAGAAAGAGAGAAAAGTACTTCTTTCTCTACTTTCTCCATCCAATGCATAATCTTGTAAACCTCCATCATGTCACTCCGCAGTCGACGTTTCTCCAAGCTAAAGAGCCCCAAGCGTTTTAACCTTTCTTCATAGGGAAAGTGTTCCAACCCTTGAATCATTCTAGTTGCCCTTTTCTGGACTTTTTCCAATGCTGTAATATCCTTTTTGAGGTGCGGTGACCAGAATTGTACACAGTATTCCAAATGAGCCCACACCATCGATTTATACAGGGGTATGATGATACTGGCTGATTTGTTTTCAATTCTCTTCCTAATAATTCCCAGCATGGTGTTGGCCTTTTTTATTGCAATCGCACACTGTCTTGACATTTACAATATATGCATTTAATTTATGCATCTAATGCACATTTTAAGTAGTATTCTCAGGGCTCACTTTGCAGCTGGAGCGCCTTTGCATATTAGGCCACACTCCCCAGATATAGCCAATCCTCCAAGAGCTTACAGGGCTTTAGTACAGGGCCTACTGTAAGCTCTTGGAGGACATCAGGGGTGTGTGGTCTAATAGGCAAAGGAGCTCCTGCTACAAAGTGAGCCCTGCGTATTCTAAAGTGAGAATTATCATCAACTAGAACTGAGGAAATGTCAGTACTAATGCAACATTTTCACTTGCTTTTTGCTTTTGTACAAGATGGCTGTACATTTTCAAATCTATCTTCTTTGCTAGTTTTCCTGTGCTGTTTCTTTCTTTCATGGTAGTTTTACTCTACACCAATTATAAGCCAATGGAGCAGCAATTTCAATGCCAGCTTAAATGACTTGAATCTTTTGTTGGGAAAACGGATTACCACAATTTTGTCCCAAACGCCAACAAACCATAAAGAGATGAGCCTGAGCAGCCTGATAACATCACTACCACAATGGATCAAAATCTGCCAGGAAAATGACACGGGCCTGTTTCTGTTCTCCATATTCCTCCAAAGCAGGAAATCTAGACTTGGTTTTCCATTAAAGGCAGGGGCTTCTGTCAAAGGAACAGAACGTTTTTGCCACCCCAATCTCACTCCCAGCTCACGGATCTTTGAATAGTGCTGCTCTAGGAGATGGGAAACCATTTCAGAGAACTCCCTGGAAGCAGAAAGGTTACTTTCTGCTGAAGGAAGTGTCTTCTTTAAATAGGAATGCAACTTTGGATCCAACCTCAGTGGGGTTTTTTTTATAACCAGGGGTCATTTTGTAGAAAAATAGGTGGCGGAGCACATTAGCACAACTCATTAGCATATGCTGGCCGCCCCCCCTCCCACCAAAAGCAACCTGATACAAGAGAGGAGAGCCCTGGGCAAGCAAGGCCTGCTCAGGCTGGCTAGAGATCCAGTCAGCCCAAGCAGGCTTCACTCGCCTGGGGCTCTCCTGGGTCACCCCCCAGTCAAAAGGCCAGCAAGCCACCCGCTGCCCAAAATCACATAAGAAGTGGAAAAAGGGTGGCATGGGCTTATCCGGGGGTTAATGAGGGTTGCTGGGGGCGTGGCAAAGCCCCTGGTGGCTGGCTGGCTGCCCGCTCTCCTGATCCAGAGATTGTTATGCAGCTGCACCTCCTATTCAATGGACAAGGTAGGTGGGGAGGAAAAGGGGGAACCATCAGCATGGTTCAGCAGCTGTGCTCCTGCCGAATCTGAGGCCTGCCAGTGGGTCTTTTTCCCCAGCTCAGCGGTAGCCCAGCAAACCCTGCAGCTGGTAAGGGAGGGGATAATGATACTGCTAGAGAGCTTTCCAAGGGCAAGGAGACAGACCTTTGATGAGGTTGTTGTAGGCCTTGGCCCAGCTGTTGCGATGGTTTGTGGTCAAGATCCCGATGGGCTCCTTGTTGGTTTGGAGGGAGGTGTTCCAAATCTTCTCCAGCTGCAGAAAGATCTGGTCGGTGGTCAAAGGACTGCCGTCGCTGCTGTATACATCGAGCTCAAAGAACTGGAGAGGAAAGGAACAATCATTTGCAATAAGGCGAATGATTGCCAAGTGGTACGATTTTGACATTGGATTCTAACTCTGTACCACTTTGCATTCTTACCCACTGCCCACCAGCTATATGTAGCTCCGCTCACTGTACCCCATTCCATTGTCTGATGAAGTATGCATGCATACAAAAGCTTACATGCTTAATAAAACTTTGTTGGTCTTAAAGGTTCTATTGGTCAGGGAGAACAAAGTTTGAGTCCAGTGGCACTTTTAAGAGAGCCAGTTTGGTGTAGTGGTTAAGTGCTTGGACTCTTATCTGGGAGAACCAGGTTTGATTCCCCACTCCTCTACTTGCACCAGCTAGCATGGCCTTGGGTCAGCCATAGCTCTGGCAGAGGTTGTCCTTGAAAGGGCAGCTGCTGTGAGAGCCCTCTCCAGCCCCACCCACCTCACAGGGTATCTGTTGTGGGGGAGGAAGGTAAAGGAGATTGTGGGCCGCTCTGAGACTCTTCAGTGTGGAGGGCGGGATATAAATCCAATAACTTCATCTACCTCACAGGGTGTCTGTTGTGGGGGAGGAAGGGAAAGGAGATTGTGAGCCGCTCTGAGACTCTTCTGAGTGGAGGGTGGGATATAAATCCAATATCTTCATCTACCTCACAGGGTGTCTGTTGTGGGGGAGGAAGGGAAAGGAGATTGTGAGCCCCTCTGAGACTCTTCGGAGTGGAGGGCGGGATATAAATCCAAGATCTTCATCTACCTCACAGGGTGTCTGTTGTGGGGGAGAAGGTAAAGGAGATTGTGAGCCGCTCTGAGACTCTTCGGAGTGGAGGGCGGGATATAAATCCAATATCTTCATCTACCTCACAGGGTGTCTGTTGGGGGGGGAGAAAGGTAAAGGAGATTGTGAGCCGCTCTGAGACTCTTCGGAGTGGAGGGCGGGATATAAATCCAATATCTTCATCTACCTCACAGGGTGTCTGTTGTGGGGGGGAAGGTAAAGGAGATTGTGAGCTGCTCTGAGACTCTTCGGAGTGGAGGCCGGGATATAAATCCAATATCTTCATCTACCTCACAGGGTGTCTGTTGTGGGGGGGGGGGGAAGATAAAGGAGATTGTGAGCCGCTCTGAGACTCTTCGGAGTGGAGGGCGGGATATAAATCCAATATCTTCATCTACCTCACAGGGTGTCTGTTGTGGGGGAGGAAGGTAAAGGAGATTGTGAGCCGCTCTGAGACTCTTCGGAGTGGAGGGCGGGATATAAATCCAATATCTTCATCTACCTCACAGGGTGTCTGTTGTGGGGGGGGGGGGGGAAGGTAAAGGAGATTGTGAGCCGCTCTGAGACTCTTCGGAGTGGAGGGCGGGATATAAATCCAATATCTTCATCTACCTCACAGGGTGTCTGTTGTGGGGCGGGGGGGAAGGTAAAGGAGATTGTGAGCCGCTCTGAGACTCTTCGGAGTGGAGGGCGGGATATAAATCCAATATCTTCATCTACCTCACAGGGTGTCTGTTGTGGGGGAGGAAGGGAAAGGAGATTGTGAGCTGCTCTGAGACTCTTCGGAGTGGAGGGCGGGATATAAATCCAATATCTTCATCTACCTCACAGGGTGTCTGTTGTGGGGGAGGAAGGTAAAGGAGATTGTGAGCCGCTCTGAGACTCTTCGGAGTGGAGGGCGGGATATAAATCCAATATCATCATCTACCTCACAGGGTGTCTGTTATGGGGGGGAAGGTAAAGGAGATTGTGAGCCGCTCTGAGACTCTTCGGAGTGGAGGGCGGGATATAAATCCAATATCTTCATCTACCTCACAGGGTGTCTGTTGTGGGGGAGGAAGAGAAAGGAGATTGTGAGCTGCTCTGAGACTCTTCGGAGTGGAGGCGGGGATATAAATCCAATATCTTCATCTACCTCACAGGGTGTCTGTTTTGGGGGGGAAGGTAAAGGAGATTGTGAGCCGCTCTGAGACTCTTCGGAGTGGAGGGCGGGATATAAATCCAATATCTTCATCTACCTCACAGGGTGTCTGTTGTGGGGGAGGAAGCGAAAGGAGATTGTGAGCTGCTCTGAGACTCTTCGGAGTGGAGGGCGGGATATAAATGCAATATCTTCATCTACCTCACAGGGTGTCTGTTGGGGGGGGGGGAAGGGAAAGGAGATTGTGAGCCGCTCTGAGACTCTTCGGAGTGGAGGGCGGGATATAAATCCAGTATCTTCTTTTAAGCCCAATGAAGTTTTATTCAAGGTGTGAGCCCTATTGTGCTTATACCCATGGCTTATACTCATCAGTATCTTCTTTTAAGCCCAATGAAGTTTTGTTCAAGGTGTGAGCCCTCATGGCTTATAATGGCTTATACTCATGGCTTATACCCAGAATTAAACTATTTTGGTCTCCGAGTTGCTACTGGAGTAAAATTTTGTTCTTCCGCTTCGGACCCACATGGCTACCCACCTGGATCTATTGATTGGGGAAGGGATCAATGGTCCAGTTTTCCTAGATAGTTTCTCACAAGCTTTACAAGCTATATGAGTTTTCAAGCCTAGCCCAATATTACTAACAGGGCCCAGGACTATACGTCACTGCATCTCCAATCTGTTGCTGTTACTTTTTCTGACTTGAAAATACTGTAACCTGCCTGTCCTCATGTATGTTAAGCATATGTAGGAGCTAGATTTTGTTATTTTATTGCACCTGCCTATTTGTGCTTATATTTACACCTGAGCCACTTTTCTAATTTTTTTCCAATAAAGCCAGTTGTTTTTATTGGTGTGTTCTACCACGTGTAAGCGGCCCCATGGCGCAGAGTGGTAAAGCAGCAGTATTGCAGTACTGTGATCTGAACTCTCTGCTCACGACCTGAGTTTGATCCCAGCGAAAGCTGGTTCAGGTAGCCACCCCAAGGTTGACTCAGCCTTCCATCCTTCTGAGGTTGGTAAAATGAGTCCCCAGCTTGCTGGAGGGAAAGTGTTAAAGACTGGGGAAGGCAACGGCAAAACACCCCATAAAAAGTCTGCCGTGAAAACGTTGTGAAAGCAATGTCATCCCAGAGTTGGAAATGACTGGTGCTTGCACAGGGGACCTTTCCTTTCCTACCATGTGTAACGAGCCCTATGGTGCAGAGTGGTAAAGCTGCAGTACTGCAACCCAAGCTCTGCTCATGACATGAGTTCGATCCCAGCAGAAGCTGGGTTCAGGTAGCTGGCTCAAGGCTGACTCAGCCTTTCATCCTTCTGAGGTCGGTAAAATGAATACCCAGCTTGCTGGGGGGGAAAGTATAAAAGACTGGGGAAGGCAATGGCAAACCACTCCATAACACAAAAAAAAGTCTGCCAAGAAATGTTGTGATATGACAGCACCCTATGGGTCGGTAACGACTCGGTGCTTGCACAGGGGACTACCTTTATCTTTATCTCTAACGTGTGGGAGCCAAACTCAAGTCTTGGTCAAACTCTCGGAAGGGGATTTGTTCCAGGGTCCCAGGTGTGGGGACAGAGGACTCAAATCATCCTTGCAAGGGCGTGGTAGGAAGGAAGTCCCCCAGTCTTTGGCTACCTGGAAGTTGTGGACCACGGTAATGTGGGTGGGGGGCTTCTTTCCTTTGGCGTAGTTCACCACAGAATCCGTTTGGGGCCAGGGATGCGGCAGGAGGAGAGGATCTGGTAGTACTGGTTCATGCACAGAGGTTTTCCGCCAAGGTATTCCACGGGAAGTGTCTCGCTGAGGAAGAGAACAGAAGGTGGTTTCAAAAATGGCTTCCCGAGAGGTCATGAAGACTCAGATTTTCTGAGGGCAGGAAGCTCAGACATAAAGGACCATCGCATGGAGATGAGTCTTTCTCCATACGAAAACTGGGCAGCATTTCAGATTTCATTGGAGGGGAGGCAAGAGTCTCCAAAAGTTTAACAGCCCCTTCTTGGGCATATTTAAGTGGTCAAACATAGGGAAGGGAGAAAAATCTGTATTTTTAAAAAAGAATATTCTTCACAATTGCTCTCGTCTTCCCTTTTTGCATTTGTGTAGAGAAACCCACAGTTGTATATAAAAAGGCACATGCGCTGTCTGGCCCGTACCCTCCCAGAAACGAGATGAACTGACAACCTGCAATCACGAAAGGACTCCGACTCACTTGTCAATCATGGTCTTGAAGTCTAAGGCACCTTCAATCAGCTTTGCAGCAAATCTAGAAAAGCCACACAGACACACACAATGAAATAAACGCAGACAAACGGCTGAAATTCTTATTTTGTTCAGGCTTCGTTTTTCAATTTTATTTATCTATCCCCCACTTTTCATCCCCAAAAGGTCCCACTGTGCCTTACGACATTGTCCTCCTTCCCTCCCTTCTGTCTTCACAACAACAGCCCTGCAAAGGAGTCTGGGCTGAGAGAGAAGGACAGGTCCAAAGGTCACCCACCAAGATCACTGCAGCGGAGTGGATCTTCCAGGTCCTAACGTGATGCCACCCGCCACCCCTTCTGGTTTCAAAGAATTTTATTTGATTTCAAAAACTCAGAGATAAATAAAGAGAAAAAGAAACAAAAAGAAGAAACTGATAGATAAGGAACAGCAAAACATTAATATACCTAAGTATCCTCCCTTCTACAATAGCAATGTCAACGCAGCTCATTCAAAACACTGACAGTGCATTCAATTGTTGTCATAACATTACCATCCAGTCTCCTAACATTTTGATCTCTCTTAAACATAGTTTGATAGCATTATTTCCTTCTCACCTGCCACTCTCGGGCTGGGATCATGCACACGAAAATCCAGTTGGAAAGTGCGCTGAAGGCGGATCGAAAGTGCATTATTTAGTGCGTGTGACTGCAGCCCTTAAGGGTGGCTCTCCATCAAGAGACGGCAGCCTGGATTTTACCCAAAGCTCAAAGCAAATCCCAGGATCAGGACTGGAAAGTGCAACGCTGTCTTTTAATATAGCTTGGTCTTTATTCCAAGGGGCCCATGAGCCACTTTCTGCATTCGTGTCAAGCATGTTATTTCTAAGTGTTGGTTTATCCATACTTTCTCCCTTCCCCTTCCCCCCCTCTCTTCCTTTTCCCTTTCTTTCAGTATATGCATAATAAATCTCCCTGCCTCAGGAGATGTAAGTAACCTTGCATTAGTAATGTAAAATGCCTCTCCCACAGATTTTCACCTGACACCAACAGGCCTTATCAGTCAGTAGAAAATATGTGAGAAATGGAGATGGTCACATTCCTTCGTAAATTGGCCACACGTGAAGCTGCCTTATACTGAATCAGAACACTGGTCCATCAAGGTCACTACTGTCTACTCAGATTGGCAGTGGCTCTCATAAGAACATATAAGAACAGAAGAGAAGCCATGTTAGATCAGGCCAACGGCCCCTCCAGTGCAGCACTCTGTGTCACATAAGAACAGAAGAGAAGCCCTGTTGGATCAGGCCAGTGGCCCAACCAGTCCAACACTCTGTGTCACACAGTGGCCAATATACGTGTGTGTGTATGTATGTATGTATATGTGTGTATGTATATATATATACATACATACACACACGCACACGTATTACATATACATACATGCATACACACACACACACACATATACACACACACGCGCACACACACACACACACACTGTGGCTAACAGCCACTAATGGACCTCTGCTCCATATTTTCATCTAACCCCCTCTTAAAGCTGGATATGCTTGTAGCCGCCACCACCTCCTGTGGCAGTGAATTCCACATGTTAATCACCCTTTGGGTGATGAAGTACTTCCTTTTATCCGTTTTAACCCGACTGCTCAGCAATTTCATTGAATGCCCACGAGTTCTTGTATTGTGAGAAAGGGAGAAAAGGACTTCTTTCTCTACTTTCTCCATCTCATGCATAATCTTGTAAACCTCTATCATGGTCACCCCACAGTCGACATTTCTCCAAGCTAAAGAGCCCCAAGCGTTTTAACCTTTCTAAATAGGGAAAGTGTTTCAAACTTTTAATCATTCTAGTTCTGTAATCATTCTTTAAACATTCTCCAAGCTCTCCGGTCCAGATCTTTCACATCACCTGCTGCCAGGTCATTTTAACTGGAGATTCTGGGGACTGAACCTGAGACCTTCCACTTGCCAAAGCAGAGGCTCTTCCACTGAACCACAGCTCCTCCCTACACTGTGGGTGAGGGGTTTTTTTTTGGGGGGGGGCTTGTATTTTATATGCATGTGTGTGTGTGTGCATGTTAGTGCCTGTGTGCACACCTGGAAGTCATGGTGACCTCTGATGACTGACCCTCCTTGGGGACCTGGAGGATATTCAGAGAGGTGGCTGAATAGAACCTGCCTCTGCCTCCTGGCTCTGGTATTTCGAAGAGGTCTCCCATCCAATGCTGGAGCTGGCCTTGCTTAGCTGCCGAGATCTGACAAGATTGGGCTTGCCTGGGCTATCCATGTCTGGGCATTACACTGTGCATGTTTCATAATGTTTTGCAAGGAGCGTGATGCAAGACCAAGACTCTCAGCCGCAATCGTTTCAGTGGGGCTGGCATACAGCAGCTGTCTGGTAGGATTGTGGTCATCAGCTTCAATGGAAAGAACATCACTGCCATCAGGACTTTTCTGTGGAAAGATGTCAGTCCCACAGAAGATACTAAACACAGCAGTCGGAAACTGCAACCTTGACTTAAAAGCAAGCACCAGAGAAAAACCAGCGAGATTTATCTCTGAGTAAAGGTGCATACAGAAAAGAACGGGCCAACTACCCCCTTCAGTTCAAGCCAGTTTGATGTAGTGGTTAAGTGTGTGGATTCTTATCTGGGAGAACTGGGTTTGATTTCCCCATTCCTCCACTTGCAGCTGTTGGAATGGTCTTGGGTCAGCCATAGGTCTCTCAGAGCTGTCCTTGAAAGGGCACCTTCTGGAAGAGCTCTCTCAGCCCCACCCACTTCACAAGGTGTTTGTTGTGGGGGAGGAAGATAAAGGAGATTGTGAGCCACTCTGAGACTCTGAAATTCGGAGTGGGGAGCGGGGATATAAATCCAATATCATCTTCTTCTGCTTCGCTATTAACTGTGGACAGAACAGCAATTGATTTCCTGCATTCCCATTCCACTGTTCTCCCATCATGGAACTCAAAGGAGAGTTCACAGCACTCCTAAATTTGAGTCCACTTCCAGGAGCATCTAGGAGACCAACAAGATTTGGGGGGGTATGAACTTTTGAGAGTTAAAGGTCTTGAAACCTAATGAACAGGGCTTTTTAAGAGCAGGAACGCAGTTGAACATATGAACATATGAAGCTGCCTTATACTGAATCAGACCCTCGGTCCATCAAAGTCAGTATGTCTACTCAGACTGGCAGCGGCTCTCCAGCTGGCTTGGTGTCAGGGGCTATGGCCTAATATGCAAATGAGTCCCTGCTGGGCCCTGTGTGAAAGAATGGTGCTGTCAGGGGTGTGTGGTCTAATATGCAAATAAGTTCCTGCTGGGCTCTGCCAATGAATATCTGATGAAGGGAGATTTGACTCTTGAAAGCTCAGACCTAAAAGCTCTTGTTGGACTCAAATCAAGCTCTTCTGCACAGACCAACATGGCTGCCCTCTGAAACCATCTCTATAGTTGTCCTGTTTACATGTTACATTGAATGCATGTACTTTATTCCTGCCTGCCTGTGCACACATCTGGTTGTAAGAAAGAAAAAGAAGACTGCAGATTTATACCCGGCCCTTCTCTCTGAATCAGAGACTCAGAGCGGCTTACAATCTCCTATATCTTCTCCCCCCACAACAGGCACCCTGTGAAGTGGGTGGGGCTGAGAGGGCTCTCCCAGCAGCTGCCCTTTCAAAGACAACTTCTACAAGAGCTATGGCTGACCCAAGGCCATTCCAGCAGCTACAAGTGGAGGAGTGGGGAATCAAACCCAGTTCTCCCAGATAAGAGTCCGCACACTTAACCACTGCACCAAAGAGCCAACGTGTGTTCACTTTACAAATTAAACTAGGAACTAGTTCTTTGACTAATGGAGGGGCTGTATCACATGTTCAACTGTACATGCATTGATTGTTACCTGAGAATTACTCAACATACACAGAGCAAACAAGTGTACAGAGATTGTACTTGTGTTCACCGTAACTTGTGAACAAGGCTAGTGTTCCCAGAGGAGCTAGGCAGCACCCACTCACCAATTCTCCCTCTAAGCTGTGGAATCTTGTGTGTGCCAAAATTCTACTTTGTGAGCTACTGGCATTAAAGTTGTGAGCAAGTGATTTGGCTATTGCATAAATTAGTTAAAGAGGAGGGACCCTTTTAAACAGGACCTGTCAGATTGTTTTTTCATTTCCCATCTTCTACAAGTGCAAGTCCAAAAAAACCTGCCGGGTCTTTTCAGATCTGGGCTACAGATTATGCTTGCTGTCGTGGATCAGAGGAGATCGAAAAAAGGCCCATTGTGGTTCTGAACTGGGTCTGTCCTGCCTGCCCTGGTCCGTGAAGCATCAGCGTGACGTTTCATTAGACTGCAAGACTTCCCAGCTTTTTAAAAAAACCAGATAAGCATGTTTTTGTTGTTTTATTGAAGCTTTCAGGTAAGTTAGATTTTGTTTGGATTCTTCTGCAAAGGGGGCAGTAGGGAGGTTGGGGATATGTTTACTCCATCTAATGCAGGGGTGTCAAACTCATTCGTTATGAGGGCTGAATCTGACGTAAATGAGATCTTGTCGGGGCCAGGCCATGTCAGACCAGGGCATGTGTGCACCTATTTAAGATTAGGTAGCAGAAACATAACTTTTATAAAGGACACACACAAACACAATTAAATGTGTTGATTTTTTTTTTTTAAAAATCTTAAAACGTTAGCACTCATTGATCTTAAAGGTGCTTTCTTTGTAGCTCTCCCATGTGATCCAGGGAGCTGGGCAAAGGAAGCTCTGGCTCTTTCTTTCCTTCTCCTGGGCCGCATGTTTGACACCCCTGATCTAATGTAACTTGTCTTGTATCTTAGCTAGACTTATGTTTGGCATTCTCCTCTGTAGATCTATAATCACCAGGCAGAACAGCTGTTTTCCATGTACGTATTGTAGTTTCATCTTTAGTAATAAAGTCTCTTTCCTGTTTACAAAAGCTGACTGTAATTCAAATCCTATCCACATGACTAGGCTGCTTATCCACCCTGTGGACAGGCAAGCATAGGAGGCTAAAGTAATTGGAAACTCTGCCCTTTGTATGTGCTCAGAGGCAGCTTTACCATGGTTCCCCAAGGGTACTGCAATGGGATTGCCTGGGATTTAATAACTTAGGGGTGCTGCAGGCACAAATAGAAACATACTTTTACATGAAGGCAATCATGCAACACACATGTGAGAATGCACAGACCCAGGGCGGGTTTGTGACATTTTTTCCCACTCCAGTCATCAGATCTAACAAGGTTGTGTCCAGGGCTTTTTTTTGTAGCAGGAACTCCTTTGCATATTAGGCCACACCCCCTGATGTAGTCAATCCTCCTGGAGCTTATAGGGCTCTTCTTACAGGGCCTACTGTAAGCTCCAGGAGGATTGGCTACACCAGGGGGGTGTGGCCTAATATGCAAAGGAGTTCCTGCTACAAAAAAAGCCCTCGTGTCAGCTTTACTGTTTGGCTGGGATCAGGCCTTGCTAAGGTCACTCTCGGGACTGAACCTAAACTGCAAAGCACTAAGTCGGAATGCTCATTTGTGCTCAAAAAACAGGTGTGCCCAGATGTTTGACAACGGGGCACAAAAATGTCTCATTATGACCTTATATTCACTGTACTTGCACATTTTCAAGACCTTCACATCAGTGTTTTGGGAAGACACCGAAGCAATCTTTCTTCTTTAAAAACAACAACAAAAAAACAATTTGGGGCTGGAAGGAAAAGTATTTTAAATACAAGCATCTGCCTGATGTGTAGGATTGCCAACTTTAGGTTGGGAAATTCCTGGGAGATTTGGGGGGCAGAGCCTGAAAAGGACAGGTTGGGGTGGGGGGATTTCAGCAGGGTATAATGCTACAGAGCCCCCACTCCAAAGCAGGCATTTTCTCCAGAAGAAATGAGCTCTGCAGACAACAGTTGTAATTCCAGATCTCCAGGCCCCACCTGGAGGTTGGCAACGTGAGCTCCAACTCACTAGTCTACCTGACTGGCTACTGCTCTTTGGCGTTTCGGGCAGAGAAAGGTCCTTCCCAGAACCAACCATCAGTAATTGTCTTACTGCTGAGGCCAGGCTGGGCCGGAACCAGGAATAGTAATTTCCACCACTGAGCCACGGCCCCTCCCTGAAATCATGAAAATAATTAATATTTACCCTATTCACGCCCAGTTACAACCACACTCCAAACACCCAACAAAGTTAGTGGGCACCCTTGATTCTTAACCTCATGCCTTAAAAAGGGCCCTCGCCCTTTAACGATTAAAACGTTCATTTATTTCAAAAATAAATCAGCCCATCAGTGGCTATTAGCCACAGCGTATTGTTGGAACATATGAAGCTGCCTTATACCGAGTCAGACCCTTGGCCCATCAAAGTCAGTATTGTCTACTCAGACTGGCAGCGGCTCTCCAGGGTCTCAAGCGGAGTTTTTTCTCACCTATTTGCCTGGACCCTTTTAGTTGGAGATGCCGGGGATTGAACCTGGAACCTTCTGCTTACCAAGCAGATGCTCTACCACTGAGCCACCGTCCAGTTCTCTGTATTCTTGGGGTGGGGGGGAGATACACAGTGGGAGGCTTCTAGTGTCCTGGCCCCACTGATGGACTCCTGATGACACCTGGTGTTTTTGGTTTTTTTGGGGGGGCCACTGTGTGACACAGAGTGTTGGACTGGATAGGCCACTGGCCTGATCCAACATGGCTTCTCTGATTTTCTTTAAAGTAATTACATCTCCCACACAAGGAAAAGGAAAGGGAAGGTCCCCTGTGCAAGCACCAATCGTTTCCGACTCTGGGATGACGTTGCTTTCACAACATTTTCACAGCAGACTTTTTATGAGGTGGTTTGCCACTGCCTTCCCCAGTCATCTACACTTTCCCCCCAGCTAGCTGGGTACTCATTTTACCAGCCTCGGAAGGATGGAAGGCTGAGTCAACCTCGAGCCGGCTACCTGAGCCAGCTTCCGCTGGGATTGAACTCAGGTCGTGAGCAGAGGGCTCCCGACTGCAGTACTGCAGCTTCACCACTCTGCACCACAAGACCAGCTGCCAAACCAAACTGGGGTGGATTTGCAGTGCCGCTTTTACTGAGATGTCCCACTCTGTTCAACGGTGCTGACTCCCAAGTAAACATACACTGGCTTGCTGCCTGACCAAAGGCTACAGCCCTGTCCAATCCCTTATTTACGGGGGCCTTGGCCTTGATCCCAAACCGGTTTCAGGAGCTCAAACCTGAACTCTCACCAGCCAGCCAGCCTCGGACAGTGCCCTGCTCCAAAGAGGAGAGATTCTTTCTACTCTGAGGCCCGCCTGATCTTTCCTTGGATTGGCTGGTATTTTTAACACAGCTAGAGAACAGATGAAAGGCGACCGGCGCAAGGGAGGACGGGCAAGTGTGGAAAAGGGGATCCTGTACAAAGGTCAGAACTCCCCTTTCGGCAACCGCCACAGAGATCAGTCTAAGACTGGGGTAAAGGTAATCCGAAGAGTGATAACAGCCGGTGTGCCACCCAGGGAGTCAAACGAAGGGTGTGCCCACAAGAGCGCCTTAATTGTATTTTCTTCAAGCTGGGTCCCTTATTGCTAAGTTCTATTTATCTCTCTGGTGCATTTTTATACTGCCTTTCCTCCCACAGGGCTAGGCAGCGTCCACTTTTCTCCTTGTCAGGGGTTATTTTGTAGAAAAAGAGGTGCTGGAGCTCATTAGCACAACTCATTTCCATGTGCCACACCCCCCCTCACATCGCCGGAAGGTGGGCTCAATTGTATCAGCTCAGCATCTAATTTAAAATGCTTCTTGAATGATAATGGGCAGGGGTGGCCAAGGGTAGCTCTCCAGATGTTTTTTTTTGCCTACGACTCCCATCAGCCCCAGTCAGCATGGCCAATGGCTGGGGCTGATGGGAGTTGTAGGCAAAAAAAAAAAATCTGGAGAGCTACCCTTGGCCATCCCTGATAATGGTCATAATAAAACCTTATGTGACGGGAAAGCGGGGAGCCCTTTAACGGCCGTGGCTGCAGTGAAGAACAGGCGTGGGGTTAAAAAGACGGGTGGCACCTGGGTTCGGGGGCTCTGGTTGTAAGCTAAACACACAGTAAAGATGGCTACAGTGGCATCTGTCTGCTATATATGTTTCAGTTATTTTCCCATGTTCTTTGTGGGGAAATATTAGAAAGTTTGTCAAATCTTAAGAGTTCAGCAACATTCTAACAGGGGGTTTGAACAATAGAGCCCAGAAGAAAGTATTTTTTGAGGGGGGGGGGGGGGGAGAGAAAGAAAGCACAATAAAATGTAGAGGTTTTGGAGCTTCGCTCCTGTTCAAAATGAGGTCTGATCTTTATTTTTATTTATTTGATTTATATCCCGCCCTTAATGGCCTTGTGAGGTAGATCAGGCTGAGACAGCAAGACATAGTGGTTAGAGTATCAGACTAAGACCCGGGTCAACCAGGCTCAAAGCACCCCTTCTGCTGTTGGAGGCAGCCAGGCAATGTAAGAAAAGCCACATTGGATCAGGTCAGTAGCCCATCCAGTTCAACATTCTGCGTTACACAGTGGCCAAAACCCAGGTGCCATCACCAGTGGGGCCTTGGGCCTGTCACAATTCCCTCATCTTAAACTTACCTCACAGGGTTGTTATTGTGGGGAGAAAGGGGAAGAGGGGAGAACTACATGACAGTCAGAATAAATTTATTTTTAAAAAGGCCACCAAGCGAGTTTCATTACATGGTCGGATTTGAACCTGGGTCTGAAACCAAACTGCTTCTTCCCTAGGTCAGTTCCCTCTTGAAGCCTCCTCAAGACAAAACCTGCAGAACTGCACATGTCCACACAGACGTGTCCTGAATGTTCCCATTCTTTTTTATTAATATACAGGCTGCTCAAGCACGAATTTCCAAAGTGGAAAGGAGGCATATAAGTGACCTAGATAAATAAAACTGATATTGACAGTGTGCCAAAATTAAAAGAGGGAGGGGAACAGAAGCCTCAAAATGCTCTTAACATGCAGTGTAACTGTACAAATTCAGCACCTGTGTTTCTACTGCCATCTAGTCCAACTCCTGGCTCAACGCAGGATCAGTCTAGAGCAGGGGATGTCAAACATGCGGCCCGGGGCCGAATCAGGCCCCCAGAGGGCTCTAACAGGCCCCTGAGCAACTGGCTGTCATCTGCTTCCTTCTTCCTCTCTCTCGCTTCCTTCTGCATCACAGCTTGCTTTGCAAGGCTTGCTCAATTGCACAGGAGCTACAGAGCAAAACCTCTATTTTCTCTGTTGGCTGAGGCTTCTCCCTTGGGGAGGAAGGGGGGGAGGCGAGCTTGTTTTTCCAGGCTCTCTCAACCGCACAGAAGAGCTATTGAACCAAGCCTCTCTTTCTTCTATTGGCTGAGGCTCCTCCCCCACCTGGGGAAGGAAGGAAAGAGCCAGAGCTTCCTTTGCCCAGTTCCCTGGATCCCATGGGAGAAATACAAAGAAAGCACCTTTAAAAACAACCAGTGCTAATGTTTTAAGCATGCTTTAAGTTTTTTTTTTAAATATTTAATTGTGTTTCTTTGTGTCCTTTATAAAAGTTTATATCTCTGCTACCTAGTCTTAAAAAGGTACACACATTACCCCGGCCCAGCATGGCTCGGCCCGTTTATGTCAGATCTGGCCCTCATAACAAATGAGTTCGACACCCCTGGTCTAGAGAGTCAGTTTGGTGTAGTGGTTAAGTGTGCGGACTCTTAACTGGAAGAATCAGGTTTGATACCCCACTTCTCCATGTGCACCTGCTGAGTGACCTTGAGTCACTCACGGTTCTTGGAAAGAGCTGTCCTCTCAAGAGCAGTTCTCTCAAGAGCTCTCGTAGCCCCACCTTCCTCACAGGTTGTCTGTTATGGGGAGGGGAAGGGAAAGGAGATTGTCAGCTGCTCTGAGTCTCCTTTGGGTAGTGAAGGGCGGGGTATAAACCCAATCTCTTCTTCTTCTTCTGCCTACTGATGCCGGAAATGTAGCCAGAATAAGGGAATCACAGAGCTGGAAGAGGCCATACAAGGCCATCTAGTGATTCTAGTCCAACTCCTGGTTCAGCGCAGGATCACCCTACACTACAGCATTCCTGACAAGTGTTTGTTCAGCCCATTCCTGAAGACTGCCAGTGTGGGGAGTTCCCCACCTCCCTAGGCAGCCAATTCCACTGCTGAACTACTCTTCCTGTTAAAAAGTGTTTCTTAATATTCAGCCAGTACCTTCCCGCCCTAAATCTAGACCCATTATTACGAGTCCTCTCCTCTGCTGCCGGCCAGGAACAGCTCCCTGCCCTCCTCTAAGTGGCAGCCCTTCAGATACTAAAGAAAGCAATTATGTTCCCTCTCAACTTCCTCTTCTCCAGTCTGAACATTTCCAGGTCCCTCAGCCTTTCCTCCTAGGGCTGGGTCTCCAGGCCCCTGACCATCCTTGTCGCTCTCCTCTGCACCATAGAATCCTAGAGTTGGAAGGAACCTCCAGGGGTCATCTAGTCCAACCCCCTGCACAATGCAGGAAGCTCACAAACACCTCCCCCTAAATCCACAGGATCTTCATTGCTGCCCTGTCTGTTTAAAAACCTCCAAGGAAGGAGAGCTCACCACCTCCTGAGGAAGCCTGTTCTACTGAGGAATCGCTCTAACGGTCAGGAACTTCTTCCTAATGTTGAGTTGGAACCTCTTTTGATTTAATTTCAACCCACTGGTTCTGGTCCCACCTTCTGGGGCCATAGAAAACAATTCCATTCTGCCCACATCCTTGGAAGACGGATGGACGACACTCTGTCAGCCAACACAACCCCGAATTAAAGCTTGAAAACCGTTACTACAGCTACCTTTTGATTCTTGAGGAAAAAAGAGTATTTAAAAATAGAAAGAAAAGAAAAGAAAAGAAAAAGATATTCCCCTGTGCAAGCACCAGTCATTTCTGACTCTGAGGTGATGTTGCATCACGACGTTTTCACAGCAGACTTTTTACAGGGTGCTTTGCCATTGCCTTCCCAGTCATCTACTCTTTCCCCCCAGCAAGCTGGGGACTTATTTGACCGATCTCAGAAGGATGGAAGACTGAGTTAACCTTGAGCCGGCTGCCTGAACTCAGTTTCCACCGGGATCAAACTCAGGTCATATTTTAAAAATATTTTTTAAATACAAGAGCAGGAAAAAACGGTATCTGCATTCATGGTTTTCCAACTGTGATTTGGAGGCTTGCTGGGGGAGAGAAAATACATACTGGCTGCACATTCTAAGACTATTAATAATAGTAATAATAACAGCAACAGTGAAAACAGATCTTCAGATGTACCACAGAGGCCAGTGACTTGGAAAGCTGGTATTCTAACAATAGCCAACATGAGCATGACTACCTCAGCTGGCCTTGCCGATCCTGAAAATCTTGCTTGGGCAATACCACGCCGGGACTCGAATGCACAACCACAGGGAGACGATACTCCAGATAAGCTGTTTTTCAGCCACCAGTCCGAGAGCTGGGAAGACAAGGAGAGGGTGGATTTAGTAGCCTAAGATCAGTATGAAGGAGGGATCAAGGGCATGCCATTCCTGGTGGTGAAGTGCAGATTCTCCAGTATTTGTTCAGCAAGGGATCTCCAGGTCAAAAGTCTGCTAATGGATTGTGCAGTCTTAGGTCTAGCAGATCACACGTACAAGCAAACAAGGGACCAGTGTTCCCTGTAAGCTGAGTTAATGTGAGCTAGCTCACAATTTTTTTTAGCTTCTGGCTCACACATTTTTGTCTTAGCTCAGGAAAAATGGCCCCAGAGCAAACTAATTTATTCCACAACTCACAGCTTTCATGCCAGTAGCTCATGAAGTAGAATTGTTGCTCACAAGACTCCATAGCTTAGAGGGAACATTGCTCGGGACCACCCACCATGGTAGATTTTAGTTTTGCATGTTCCTTGGGAGCAAAAATAGGGTAAAAGATTCTACCCCTTTCTTTGCGGTTTTTCTATTTTCAGGGAATAGTTTTTTCTTGTTTTAAATACGGGGAATGCTCCGATGCTAAAATATCACTCTCTGTGAGCAGCCTGAAACTTTGCAGCCCGTTCCGCCACCTTCTCCTCCTGCATATGTGAATCAGGCCCCAGCCACCCCTTACCGTCCTGACCTCCTCTGGGCCTGAGCCGGGCCACTCACCCAGTTCTCATGTTTCCGAGCCCTCCTCTCCAACCCCTTCTGCAGCCGTTCTCCGACCCCGCCTGGCTTCCGAAACTCCTCCACCAGCTGCTGGGTGTGGCCCAGCTCCTCCTCACTGATGATGGGCTGCAGCGCCAGCAGGTAACGATCCAAGGTTTGCTGGAGCGGCGGGACCGGAAGGGAAGGCAAGCCCTCTTGGTGGGCGAGGTAGGTATCTGCCCGGAAGCTTCCTCAAAGCCACCGGCTTCACCAAACTCGATGGCCTGGCCTGTGAATCACAAAGCACACACGTAAGAGGCAGTGTTGCCCTCCTCCAGGTGAGGCCTGGAGATCCCCTGGAATTACAACTGATCTCCAGACTCCAGGGAGACCAGTTCCCCCAGGAGAAAATGGCTGCTTTGGAAAGGGTGGAACGTATTGCCTTATACCAGGGGCATCAAACGTGCAGCCCAAGGGCTGGATCAGGCCCCAAGAGGGCTCCTATCAGGTCCGCGAGCAACTCAGTGTCATCTGCTTCCTTCTTATTGACCCTGAGATTTCAGCAATGAATGTCAATAAATCAAAGGTAGGTTTGCGACTTACGGATACACAACGGAGCAGCATACTCAAGATTGCTACAGCACAGACACTGTCTGCAAATTTTGATGCAACAATTCAGAGTGAGAGGTGTCAGTTATCGGAAACTGTTAAATAAAATAATTGCAAGAGTGCTCATCTTTTAAGCATGTTTTAATTTTAAGTTTTTACAAAAAAATCTTTGCGTTTGTGTCCTTCGTAACGTTTATATCTCTGCTACCTGGCATTGCATTTTATGACACGAACGGCCCGGCCCGACAAGGCCTCATTTATTTCGGATCCAGCCCTCATAACAAATGAGTTTGACACCCCTGCCCTATACCCTGCTGAGGTCCCTCCCCTTCTTCAACCCCCCCCCCCCCCACCACAAAAAAAATCTCCAGAAATTTCCCTACCTGGAGTTGGGAATCGTACATAAGAAGACCCATTCCTTCACAGCCCAACCTTTCTTTCCTTCCTAACAAGAACCTCGCGCTCATTGTATCTGGGATGTACTACTGGAGCCAGCTTACAGCAGGATTAAACCTGAAATCCTGGTTAACTCGGAGGGGGGGGTGGGGAGCTAAATCTAGTTCACTCACAAGACTGCATTCATACATGGCAAGTAACCAGAGTTACAGTGCAGTTCTAAGCAGAATTAGACCTTCTAAGCCAGGGGTGGCCAAACTTGCTTAACATAAGAGCCTCATAGAATAAATGCCAGATATCTGAGAACCACAAGACATGAACATCAAATGTCTGGGAGCTGCAAGACATGAACGTCAGATATTCGAGAGCCTCGAGACAGGAAGGGAGAGAGGCAGGGAGGAAGAAAATCAAATGGATGGGGGGAGAGGTGGAAAGAAAGCAACTTTAACCTTTAAATGCATTCTTCAAGCTGCCAGCTGGCTTAGCTTGGACAAGTGATTTAAAGAGACAAAATGCCTTCTCCAAGCTGGACAATGGGGTGGTGGGGGGCTTCAAGAGCCACACAATATGTGTGTAAGAGTCACATGTGGCTCCTGAGCCACAGTTTGGCCACCCCTGTTCTAAGCCCACTGACCTCAATTTATGTCGAAGAGTGTAAACTCTATATACAACTGCACTGTAAGGGTATATCCCTGTGGTGCTCGGTGTGGGAAAAGGATGGGGAAGCCCTGCAACAACAGAGGCCTCGAGCACAGTTCTCCTTAACCAGCAACTGATGATAAACAGGAACGGCTGGGGTTGCATTCAGACAATTATTCCTTGAGGCTTGCATGGAACTTGATGATAGGTTTGCCAACTGTCAGGTGGTCAAACACCAAAAAAGCCCGAAGGCTGTCCCAATCACTCTTCACTAAAACATAAATCTCTTCAAAAAATATACAAAGTCTTTACTTGTCACCTTGTACAATATAACAACTAACGCACTTAACTATTACAACCATGAATGCTCCTATTGTCTTATAGAACCAGAGGACGTGTTGTTATATGTGTCGTATATGGATTGAAGACCTTCATAACGGTGTTTAAAGTCCAAAGTCTTCTTTTAATAATAATAACAGGCAAGGAGGGTTCTGTAGTGCTGCCAACTTTGTGTGTGTGTTTGTGTGTGTGTGTTTGACTTCTGCATCACAGTCCCTCCCAGGTTTGGTTTGAACTTCCAGGTGATGGCTGGAGCTCTCCTGCTATTACAACTAATCTCCAGGACAAAGAGGCCAGCTCGCCCAGAGAAAATGGCGGCTTTGGAAGGTGGGCTCAATGGCATTATACCCCACTGAAGTCCCCTCTCCTTCCCAAACCTCACCCTCCACAGGGCAGCTGCTGTCAGAGCTCTCTCAGCCCCCCCACCTACCTCACAAGCAGTGTCCCCTCTAAGCCGAGTTAGTGTGAGCTGGCTCACAGATTTTTACCCTCCATATCACACATTTTTGTCTTAGCTCAGGAAGGAGGACCCCCAGAGCACACTCAAAATGATGCAGCAGCTCACAAAGTAGAATTTTTGCTCACAAGACTCTGCAGCTTAGAGGAAACATTGCTCACAAGGTGTCTGTTGGGGGGGGGGGGGGCGGGCAAGGTAAAGGAGGACTGTGACTGCTCTGAGACTCTGAGATTCAAAGTATAGGGCGGGATATAAATCCAATATCTTCTTCTTCTTCTCCACCCCTCCAATCTCCAGGTATTTCCCAACCCGAAGCTGGCCACCCTACTTGGAGAACCTTACAATTTTCATCAAGGCTGCCTACACATTGTCCTTGACCTGGACGGACCAGGCAAACCTGATCTTGTCAGATCTCGGAAGATAAGCAGGGCCGACTCTGGCAAGTACTTGGAATACCAGGGCTGGGATGCAGAGGCAGGTATTATTCAGCCACCTCTTTGAATATCCTCCAGGCCCCCAGTAGGAGTCCATCACTGGAAGTTACCATGACGTCCAGGTGCACACACATTCACACACGCATGCACACAAACTTATGGACATTTTTTTTAAAAAAAAAATACAAAGCAAAAACAAAAAAAAACCCAGGCTACCCACATTTTAGGCATGTGCGTGAAGCCCTGTTATGCTGCTCGTGACGTAAGGTTATGAATGAATGATCTCTAAAATGTCCTATCATTTAACAGCCATTCTCAGGTCTTGCAAACCAGACCTGGGCTTCCTTCACTGAGTCCAGTCATCTCCTGGTGGTCTTCCTCTTTTCCTACTGCCTTCCATTTTTCCTAGCACAATTGTCTTTCCCACTGACTCTTGGGGGTGATATCAGACGCCCGGTTTGGGGTGGCTTGAGGCTGCCCCAAATCAAGCCAGCCGGAAATAGAGCGCCCCGTAACTTCCATTCATTCATTCGATAAAATTGCTGAGCAGACAGGTTAAAACGGATAAAAGGAAGTCCTTCTTCACCCAAAGGGTGATTAACATGTGGAATTCACTGCCACAGGAGGTGGTGGCGGCCACAAGTATAGCCACCTTCAAGAGGGGGTTAGATAAAAATATGGAGCAGAGGTCCATCAGTGGCTATTAGCCACACTGTGTGTGTGTGTGTATATATATAAAATTTTTGCCACTGTGTGACACAGAATGTTGGACTGGATGGGCCATTGGCTGATCTAACATGGCTTCTCTTATGTTCTTATGTTCCAAGTGGCGGTTGAAAAAGGGACGGGCTGTGGGCGCCCAGGGAGCGTCTGGAACGCTCACGCATCCCGTTCGTGGCTCTTCAGGTGCCTCCCAGCCTTCCAGACGGCCGGGAGCCTCCTCAGAGGCAGCCCAGAGAAAAGGCACCACTTTTGGATCGGCCCAGAGGATGGGATGAGTATGGGATCGGGAGAGCCGCCAGATGTTGCTGTGTGGACGGGTTTTTTTGGGCGCCTTCTGAGGTGTCTTTGAGCCAGCCCAAAGTGCCAGTCTGTTAGCAACCTTGTCTTCTCATAATGTAACCAAAGTATGATAGCTTCAGTTTAGTCATTTTAGCTTCTAAGGAGAAGTCAGGCTTGACTTGGAAAGGAAAGGAAAGGAAAGGAAAGGAAAGGAAAGGAAAGGAAAGGAAAGGAAAGGAAAGGAAAGGAAAGGAAAGGAAAGGAAAGGAAAGGAAAGGAAAGGAAAGGTCCCCTGCGCAAGCAGCAGGCGTTTCCAACACTGGGGTGACGTTGCTTTCCGACTCTGGGGTGGCGTTGCTATCACAACGTTTTCACAGCAGACTTTTTACGGGGGTGGTTACGGCCCCATGGTGCAGAGTGGTAAAGCAGCAGTACTGCAGTACTGTGGTCTGAACTTTCTGCTCGTGACCTGAGTTCGATCCTGGCGGAAGCTGGATTCAGGTAGCCGGCCCAAGGTTGACTCAGCCTTCCATCCTTCTGAGGTTGGTAAAATGAGTACCCAGCTTGCTGGGGGGAAAGTGTAAAAGACTGGGGAAGGCAATGGCAAACCACCCTGTAAAAAGTCTGCCGTGAAAACATTGTGAAAGCGACATCATCCCAGAGTCGGAAACGACTGGTGCTTGCACAGGGGACCTTTCCTTCTTTTCCTTGCCATTGCCTTCCCCAGTCATCTACATTTTCCCCCCAGAAAGCTGGGGACTCACTTTACCAACCTTGGAAGGATGGAAGGCTGAGTCAACCTCGAGCCAGCTACCTGAAAACCCAGCTTCCGCCGGGGATTGAACTCAGGTCATGAGCAGAGCTTAGGACTGCAGTACTGCAGCTTTAACAGTCTGCGCCACTTGGAAAATTCACTTATTTGTCTTTCTGATGGTCTGCAGTATTTGCAAACCTCTCCCAACACCAAATTTCAAACGAACGGACATTTTACATAAACGCACGAAATTGACTGTGTGTCTAGGCAAAGCAGGCCTAGAGAGGAGGTTCACTTTGTTTACATGGGATGGTTTTTACATGCTGGAGTTCAAAATATAATAATAAATGGTCTGTTTTTAGAAAGCTGCAAGAATGTCTTTTTAGAATAGGACGAGGGACAGCAATCCTTTAAAGAGATACATCAAAAGCAGTAACAAAACCCAGAACTCTCTCAGAGAACTGATCAAGGGGTGGACTTTATAACATCGCCACTCTGAACACTGGGCCCAGATAAGTTAATGTTTGCCAGATGAGCATTATTACAGGGCATCTGTACAGACCTGCTAAATGAGGAGCACGTCCTTGAATCTCTACCATCAGAAGGGCGTTAAAAATTTCCCTCATCGCTTGGCAGGCTAATATACATGGTTTTACACATTGCTTTACTTTCGACCCTTTTTTAGCATAATCCTCCCAAATCCCTTAAAATTCACTACCGTTAGGCATAACCATCGGTCTCCCCTGCTCTCTTCCTCCCTCCTAGAAGAACCAACAAAAGTTAAATTCCGGATATATGCTTTCGTGTACATGCATAAGTGCGCATGCACATGAAAGCTTATACCCAGATTTAAACTTTGTTGTTCTTAAAGGTGCTGCAGGGCTCAAACTCCGGCATAATCTGAGGTACACTCTTTGTGTCCCCGCACGCAAAGAACGGTTTTAGTCCAGTGGCACCTTTAAGACCAACAAAGTCTGGGTATAAGCGTTCATCGGCATGCATACAAAGAAGTTGGAGAATGAAGTTTGAATCCAGTGGCACCTTTAAGACCAACAAAATTTAATTCTGGGTATGTTTATACCCAGAATTAATCTTTGTTAGTTTTAAAGGTGCCATGATCTGCCCCGTGGAGCAGAGGGGTAAAGCTGCAGTACTGTAGTCCGAGCTCTCCTTCTTGAAGTGCACGTGGTCTCCTTCTTGAAGTGCATGTTCAGCAAGAAGGAGACCTTCAAGGAGACCACGTCATCCACTTTGAAAGAACTGAAGTCCTTTCTACGATCTCACATTATCATACCCGCCAGAACAGAGAAGCTATTGAGATTTACAAACACCAGCACAATTTTAACAGAAAGGAAGAAGGCATTTCCATCCACCAATCTTGGTACCCAGCTCTGCAAAACACCCTACAGACCATAAATTGCAGAAAGTCACAGAACAACCAGCACATTACACAGAACAATCAGCACAGTCAACAACCATCTTCCTTATCTTCACACCCCTTCCAACCCTCCCAGCAATTAACACAGAACAATGGTCACATTCAACAGCCGGTTTTCTTATCATTACCCTTCCAGGAAGCCCCACCAAACAATGGGCACATCCACAAACCAATTGTCCTTTCATCACACCCCCTCCAGCCTATAAATAGCAGCTCTCCAGCAGCCCTGGCCCCACTCAATGCACAGCAGCCAAGAAGGTCAGAGCGCCTGCTCCGGCTGCAATACCACTGAGGATGTTCTCCGCAGCTGAGAACGAAACGTCTGGAAGGAAAACTTTCTTCAGTAGAACACAGCACTTGAGCCCGAAAGATTCTACAAACCCTAATGATGTTACCAGCCGTGAAAACCTGAAATATTTTAATCATTATTAACATTAATTCCTCAAAGGGTGCCCAGGAGTTTGGTGCTCTGTGGAACACAAAGCAAGACCAATCCTACCAAATTAGAAACCAGATTCCATTCATATGATTTCCCACACCCACAAATGATTATGCAATATGCTCACCTTCATTAAAATCACATTTCTGAGTAATTAGCCCAAGAGATCTTCAAAAGCTAGGCAAGAAGTCAAATTAATAGATGTACATACATGCCGACACAGTGGATTTTTGTCTCTGGTGACCCATCTCAGGCCTGGGTTGGTTTGCTTTTTTTACATGAAGGAGAAAGCTCCAACGGAGTGGAATGCATGGCATCACTTCTGGTTGCGAGCAGAAGAGCATATTTTGGAACACTCCTCCAAGTTAAAAACTCCCCCCACACAGACAATCTCTGCAGCAAGCAAAGAGAACCAAACATCCACTTTTGCCTGCTGTGCTAGTTTTCTTATTGCAGGGAGTTTCTTCCTCTGTGCAAAGGAGCATTCAAAGGAAGAGACCATCATTAGAAGTAATCCAGGTCTATCACCACGTTCCTGGCAGTACATGAGAACCAGTCAGCCTGATGGCTAATCCCCCTCAATACAAATCCCATGTCAGTTAGAATTTTTTTTTTGCTGTCAAGTCTCAGTGGACGTACGGTGCCCCTGTAGGGCTTTCAAGGCCAGAGACGTTCAGAGGTGGTTTGCCATTGCCTGCCTCAGCCTAGCAACCAGGAGCTCCTTGGTGGGCTCCCATCCAAATTTTAATAACCAGGACCAACGCTGCTTAGCTTCCAAGATCAGACAAAAGCAGAATAGGCCGGGCCATCCATGTAATCAAGATGATTGCCAAAGGATATAATTTACCCATTTCCTGCTCTTCTTCCTTAAAAGGCAAAGGTAGTCCCCTGTGCAAGCACCAGTTGTTTCCAACTCTGGGGTGACGTCGCACCACGACGTTTTCACGGCAGACTTTTTACGGGGTGGTTTGCCATTGCCTTCCCCAGCCATCTACACTTTACCCCCAGCAAACTGGGTACTCATTTTACCGACTTCGGAAGGATGGAAGGTTGAGTCAACCTTGAGCCGGCTACCTGAACCCAGCTTCCGCTGGGATCGATCTCAGGTCGTGAGCAGAGCTTGAACTGCAGTACTGCAGCTTTACCACTCTGTGCCGCAGAACTTCTTTCTTTTTCCATAGTTCTCCTTTTTTCCCATTTTATCAACACAACCACCCTATGAGATAGGTTATGCACAACGGCCCCCCCAAAACACCCAGGGATCTTCTCAGAAGGGTGGTGATGGTGGGATCTGAACCCAGGTCTCCCAAATTGTCAAACACTTTAACCACTACCCCATAGAAAACTTCTGTATTTCCCCCACCTATTAGGTAGATTTTCATTTAAATTGTCCATTTAAACTCCATGGAAATCACAAAGGGGGGGGGGAAGGCCAATTTATATAACTGATTTTTAAAAAATGAAATAAACTTTCCCATTTTGAAACTTATGTGCTCCCTAAAAAAATACAAAGCAATGCCCGGCTGTTGTCACAATGATAACATATCGATTGGCAACCGAATCAAGCCTTATGCAATACGATAACCCCAAACGTTGGCATGGAACTCACAATCCTCCTATGCTGCAAAATTATGTTTGCTTAGAGGAAGAGAGAGTGATTTCCATTTGACTTCCTTTGCTTCGAGGAGAGGAGGAGAGACAGACCGGTTTCCATATGACTCTGGGGAGATGACAGAAATCATGTCTGTGAAAATCAAGGCCACAGCTCAAGGCACGCTGGGAAGCAACTCCCACCAAACGGAGAGGGATCACCTCTAGGTGAACGTGCTGGGACTACGCTGTAACCAGAGTGCAGAATTTTCCAGAAGCAAAGGGCAGCAGTCACTGGGTTTGCTTTGCCGCAAGACGAAGTGTAAATGCCCTTGCTCCTTGGGACTGCACCGTCTTCCCATGCCAAAGATCTCACGCTCAATCCCTGGCATCTCCAGTTTTAAGGACAGGGCACAGGTGTTGCACAGAAAGGCCTTACTCCACCCTTCAGAGAAGCCAGCTACACATACCAGTGGCCTGACTCAGTATAAGGCGACTTTTTCTGTTCATATAGTCACCAACTAGTCCCATAAACTACCATATTAAACAAAATGGGAACCCCCAGTCATAAAAGATCCAAAATCCAGGGGTTTCCACATAGTCAATGGATTCCTCTAGTATGGAGGGAAAAGGCTATTCGTAAATACATTACTCTGAATAATGCACTTTCAACACACTTTTGATGCACTTTAGTGATCCTCTGTAAATGGATTTGGCCACTTCACACAATAACCGCCAGTTGAAAAGTTCATAGAAAGCAGACTGAAAGTGCATATTCAGCACGTGTGAAAGTGCTTAAGGAGCAGAGGGGGGAAAGGAGGACAACTGGGAAATCAGTTTGTTGAAACCTCTGAGAGCTAAGAGAACCTGGGGAAGGACATTCTCTTTCTTACTGAAGACCCAACTTTGTATTCAATCAATACAAAAAAATGCAAAGTTCAAGGAGGGATTAAAACCTGCATAGAAAACTGCAGATTTATACCCTGCCCTTCTCTCTGAACAGAGCCCTGTGGAGCAGAGTGTTAAAGCTGCAGTACTGCAGTCCTAAGCTCTGCTCACACAACCTGAGTTCGATCCCCAACGGAAGCTGGGTTTTCAGGTAGCCCACCCCAGGCAGCTTCTGACCACATTCTATACTGGAGTGGAGAGCCAGTTTGGTGTAGTGGTTAAGTGTGCAGACTCTTATCTGGGAGAACCAGGTTTGATTCCCCACTCCTCCACTTGCACCTGCTGGAATGGCCTTGGATCAGCCATAGCTCTCGCAGGAGTTGTCTTTGAAACGACAGCTGCTGGGAGAGCTCTCTCAGGTGGGAGAAGATATAGGAGATGGTAAGCTGCTCTGAAAAGCTCCGTGGCGCAGCGTGGTAAAGCTGCAGTCCAAGCTCTGCTCACGACCTGAGTTCGATCCCCGGCAGAAACTGGGTTTTCAGATAGCCGGCTCGAGGTCAACTCAGCCTTCCATCCTTCCCAGGTCGGTCACATGAGTCCCCAGCTTGCTGGGGGGAAAGTGTAGATGACTGGGGAAGGCAATGGCAAACCACCCCGTAAAAAGTCTGCAGTGAAAACGCTGTGAAAGCAATGTCACCCCAGAGTCAGAAACTACTGGTGCTTGCACAGGGGACCTTTCCTTTCCTTCTCTCTGAATCAGAGGCTCAGAGCGGCTTACAATCTCCGATGTCTTCTCCCCCCACAACAGACACCCTGTGAGGTAGGTGGGGCTGAGAGGGCTATCACAGCAGCTGCCCTTTCAAGGCCAACCCACGGCCATTCAAGCAGCTGCAAGTGGAGGTGTGGGGAATCAAACCCGGCTCTTCCAGGTAAGAGTCTGCACACTTAACTGCCTGCATGGACCCATAAAGGAAGCTGCATAAAGGACCTATAAAGGAAAGCACCTTCACGGACCCATAAGGGAACCTGGTGAGATACTGGATGGTATATCCTGGTCCCTAGAGCCTGTGATATGTTAGTAGCCTCTACAGAACTCGGATACATGCCTCAAAAAATCAGTTACTTCTCTCATCACTCTCTTTTGCACCCATGTTTCAAACAGGGTTTTTAAGAGATTAGAAACACAAGCTTTAACATGTTTGTACTATATTCAAGATGAGATGGCTGGACAGCGTTACTGATGGTAACAAACACAAATTTGAGCAGACTTCGGAGGATGGTGGAAGATAGGAGGGCCTGGTGTGACTTTGTCCATCGGGTCGCAAAGAGTCGGACTCGACTGTGCGACTGAACAACAACAAACTGAATTGAAAGTTCTTCTAAGGTCAGGATTAAAAATAAAGCACATGCTTGTTACAATTGCATTTTTAAAAAACGCAGCACCAGAGTGCTGAAAACAATTTCATCTCTTACCCCACCCCCGCTTTGCAAGATGAGGGTAATATGGATTTACAACCTGTTGCAAGGGTGTATGAACAGGAGTTTTGGGGAACTTCAAAGACTAACAACATTTTATTTCAGGACAAGGATCTGCCAACTAGAACCCCCTGCTATAAAGTAGATCCCGGCCATGCAGTTTGCAAAATCTGGGACTCTCCATCCTTTAGAGGTGTTCACCTGGCGATGGTCGATATGTTAAACTACCAAACTAGGAAAAATACAGAGACGTGTCTCTCTGGACTTCCTGCATCTCACTGTCTCATAATAAACCTGCAGCTGTGCTTTCATTTCAAGCTTAGTACATAAATCGACTGCATTATAACGACCCCCGTCCCAAGCATCCGAGCAAGCTTGAGGTCACAGAAGTCTGTGCTGGAATCAAATCTGGATTAGTCTTTAAATTGTTGTCAAAGGCTTTCACGGCCAAAGTTCATTAGCTGTTGTAGATTTTTCCGGGCTGTACGGCCATGGTCTTGGCATAGTAGTACCTGATGTTTCGCCAGCAGCTGTGACCGGCATCCTCAGAGGTATAACACAGAAAGGCAGAGCTGACTCTGTCTTTCTGTTATACTTCTGAGGATGCTGGTCGCAGCTGCTGGCGAAACGTCAGGTACTACTATGCCAAGACCATGGCCGTACAGCCCGGAAAATCTACAACAGCTAATGAACTTTGGCCGTGAAAGCCTTTGACAACAATTTAAAGACTAACTAGATCTGAAGCCTGGAAAATCTACAACAACTAAAGTCTTTAAATTACCCCTTGACTCCTGTTTTGCTTTTCTTTCCTCCTGCAGCGGACTAACCGTGCTGTCCTTCTTTGGAATGTCTGAAAGGTGTATTTATAATATATATAAATAAATACCCAATGACTATGTCTCTCCCCTGTGCAAGCACCAGTCGTTTCCAACTCTGGGGTGACGTTGCTTTCACAGCAGACTTTTAACCGGATGGTTTGCCATTGCCTACCCCAGTCGTTTACACTTTACCCCTAGCAAGATGGAGACTCATTTTACCGACCTCGGAAGGATGGAAGGCTGAGTCAACCTGGAGCCGGCTACCTGAAAACCCCGCTTCCGCCGGGGATCGACCTCAGGTCGGGAGCAGAGCTTAGGACTGCAGCTTTACCACGGGGCTCTTCAATATATATCCAGAAATATGTGGCCCACAGAAATATGCAGCGGCTTAAGACCGTTCACAACAAACCGGCTCCTCTCACTTGTCCCCCGCATGACTCATCATTGGAGGAGCGCCGCACCGTCAACCGCCCGGCCACCAGCCCAAACTGCGCCCACCCACAACAAACCGGCCTCCTCCTCCTGCTGTCCCCTTCGGCGGAGAGAACCAGCCCTTTCTCCCGGTCTGGCCTTAAGAAGCGGAGGCTTATGCCAGAGAAGGCTCATTGCACCCGACCTGCCCCCGAGCCAACGCGACCTTTCCCGCAGCGCCACCCTCGCAGGGGCGCATTGCCAAGGCCGAGACGACCCCTCTGCTTTTCCCAAGGGTGCCTTCAGCCACGGCCTTTTGCAACGGGATTTCTACCGCGTACGAATCGCAAAACGCCAGTTGCAAACCGCGTTCTTTAGCGTCGTGTGAACGCGCCCCGAGGTTGCGCTCACACCCCCACGGAACAATCCACTTTCCAACGCGCTCTTCCAACTGGATCGGGCCAGGTCGCACAGCCGAAGCCAGTTGCAAAGTGCGCCGAAAGTGGATTATTGTGTGTGCGCGTGTGGCTGCAGCCCCCCGAGAGTCTCTCTCTTTTTTTGCTCCGGCTGTCAATGCAACCAGCCGACCCGCCCTGAGCCTCCAGGAAAGAGAGGGATTGTTGTTTTGAACCGCCCCGGACGAGAAACTTCCTCCCCCCCTCCGCCTTTTGGGGGACGCTGCAGGCATGCAACCTTTGCACGGCCCCCTGCCCCGCAAAGGCTCCTCCGGCTCTCTCCAAAGCCCCCCCCCCTCCCGGCCCACTGCCGGCCGATGCCACCCCCCAGCTAGCAGCGCAGCGCCTCGGCTCTCACCATGCTCCTGGCGACGAAGGCCAGCATCGTCCCGCGGCTCTTGCGCCACCCCGCGCGGATCGCAAGGAGGGCCCGGCGTGCAAAGTCCTGCAAGGGGGGCGGGCCGGGCCGGCCTTGGGGCGCGGCGAGGGCAACTTCAGCCCCTGCAGCAACCCGGATCCAGCCTGACAACCGCCCCCCCCGCCCCCCAGCGCGGCAGCTGCCAAGGGTTGGCGGGGAGGAGGAGCCGGGGAGAGGCCATCTTGGTGTGGGGCAGGGCCGCCCGGCTTGGAGACAGCCAGGGAGGGCGCACCGTCTTTGGGAGGAGTCAACGGCACCTTTAAGACCGACTTGGTTGGATTCAGGATCTAAGCACGCTGCATCAGACGAGGAATCCGGCGCAGTGAGCAGAGCCGCGCGTAGCTGGTAGGCAATGGCTCAGAATGCAAAATGGTACAGATTGAAGATCCAATGAAGAAGAAGAAGAAGATATTGGATTTATATCCCGCCCTCCACTCCGAAGAGTCTCAGAGCGGCTCACAATCTCCTTTACCTTCCTCCCCTACAACAGACACCCTGTGAGATGGGTGGGGCTGGAGAGGGCTCTCCCAGCAGCTGCCCTTTCAAGGACAACTTCTGCCAGAGCTATGGCTGACCCAAGGCCATTCCAGCAGATGCAAGTGGAGGAGTGGGGAATCAAACCCGGTTCTCCCAGATAAGAGTCCACACTGGAAAGGAAAGGTCCCCTGTGCAAGCACCAGTCGTTTCCGTCTCTGGGGTGACGTTACTTTCATCAACGTTTACTGGGTGGTTTGCCATTGCCTTCCCCGGTCCTCTACGCTTTCCCCCCAGCAAGCTGGGTCCTCATTTGACCGACCTCGGAAGGATGGAAGGCTGAGTCAACCTCGGGCCGGCTACTTGAATCCAGCTTCCGCCGGGATCGAACTCAGGCCGTGAGCAGAGAGTCCAGAGCGCAGTACTGCAGTACTGCCACTTTACCACTCTGCGCCACGGGGCCACAAGAGCCAATGACAGAATAGTAGATTTATCTGGTAGGCGGGGTTTGGAATCTAAAATGGATCTTAAATCTGTACCATTTTACATTCTGAGCCATTGCCTACCAGCTACGTGTGGTTCTGTTCACTGTGCCGGATTCCTCGTCTGATGAAGCGTCCTTAGAGAGCACACAAAAGCTTAGTTCTGAAGTTGGTCTTAAAGGCGCCATTGACTCCTATTTTGTTCTACTACTTCAGACCAGCAGGGCTGCCTACTTGGACCCATCTTTGGGAGGAGCAAGGGACGTGGCCCTTCCTTTTGCAAGCGGGTGTCCTTTGCAGGCAAGGGGAAGAAAGAAAAGAGGGGTGGGGGGCTGGAAGGAGGGTCTGTGTTTTCCCTTCCTGGTGCCTTTTGACAGCCACATGACACTCCCAGACCTTGCTGGAGCAGAGCAGGAGCCCGGCAGCACCGTCAAGACTAACAAAGTTGGTGGCAGAACAAAGTAGGAGTCCAGTTCCACCTCTAAGACCAACAAAGTTTTATTCATATTTCGTATGCATGCATTCATTCTTCGACCGCAAGAAGATCCAAGCAGTCAGTCTAAGGGAAATCAACCCAGACTGTTCCCTGGAAGGTCAGATGCTGAAGCTGAAGCTCAAATACTTTGGCCTCCCAATGAGAAGGGAGCACTCCCTGGAGAAGACTCTGATGCTGGGAAAGACAGAAGGCAAAAGAAGAAGGCGACGGCAAAAGATGAGATGGCTAAGACAGCATTACTGATGTAACTAACACGAATTTGAGCGGACTTCGGAGGACGGTGGAAGACAGGAGGGCCTGGCATGACTTGGTCCATGGGGTTGCAAAGAGTCGGACTCGACTGTGCGACTGAACAACAAGAAGCATGCATACTTCATCATCAGACGAGGGAATGGGGTACAGTGAGCAGAACTTACATATAGCTGGTGGGTTAAGAGTGTAAACTGATGCAAAGTTAGGATCAAATGGCAAAATACTGTAATAAACTGGAAGACCAGTTGGTCTGGATAGCATTTGCGTGGGAAGCCAATGAAAGGCAATAAAAGTTGCCTGTTAATTGCCTTTGCTACAAGTGGCAGTGGGCAGACCCAGGTGGGCAGCTGCATTGGTCTGAAGCCACAGAACAAGGTAGGATTCCAGGAGCACCTTTAAGACCAACAAAGGGGGTGGCAGATCCAGGTGGACAGGCGTGCTGGTCTGAACTCAGCACCCGGATCTATTTGTTGCTAGACTCAAACTTTGTTCTAAAAATTGTGGCCAAGTGGGAGCTTTCCTGGGTCACTGCTCACTTTTTCCAAATCTGAAGAAGTGAGCAGGAACTCACGAAAGCTCACACCCTGCCGCAAATCGTGTAGGCTTTAGGGTGCTCATGGTCTGTTGATCTTTTCTGCTGCTACAAACAGATTAACACAGCTACCTATTTTGTGTTAGGAAGGGAACTGAAAAATCAGCCAGTATAAATCAATGGTGTGGTCTCATTTGAAATACTGTGTGCAATTCTGGTCACCGCCCCTCTAAAAGGATATTATAGCATTGGAAAAAGTGCAGAAAAGGGCAACTAGAATGATTAAAGGTTTGGAACACTTTCCCTATGAAGAAAGGTTAAAACGCTTGGGGCTCTTTAGCTTGGAGAAACGTCGACTGCGGGGTGACATGATAGAGGTTTACAAGATTATGCATGGGATGGCGAAAGTAGAGAAGGAAGTATTTCTTCACCCCAAGGGTGATTAACATGTGGAATTCACTGCCACAGGAGGTGGTGGCGGCTACAAGCATAGCCAGCTTTAAGAGGGGATTGGATAAAAATATGGAGCAGAGGTCCATCAGTGGCTATTTGCCAGAGCGTATTGTTGGAACTGTCTGAGGGCAGTGATGCTCTGTATTCTTGGTGCTTTGTGGGCGGGGGGGGGGCAAAGTGGAAGGGCTTCTAACCCCAATTGTGAACCTCCTGATGGGACTTGGGTTTGGGGGGGGGGGGTTGCCACTGTGTGACACCAAGTGTTGGACTGGATGGGCCATTGGACTGATCCAACATGGCTTCTCTTATGTTCTTACATCCTTGGAGAGCGAAACCTGCTGAATTTCTCACCAGATAGAGTTAAAAAAGACAGCCCGCATGTCCCAAGTGAAGGATCTGGTATGAGCAATGATGTGGACTGGCAATTACCAGAATAACCTCAATTCAAACTGTGATTCTGCTATACAGTCCTTCCCATCTGCAACATCTGGGGAATAATACTGACCTACCTTTGCAGGTTCTTGTAAAGATTACAAGACCTATAGTTTTGGGACACCTGAAACATTCACATTTTTAAATATTCCAGCAGATACTTTCATGAGAGTGCATTTCTTCAGATGCTCCAGTCCATGAAATTAAATTCTGTAGTCTTTCAGATGCCACAAGACACTTTTAAAAATTTTTTTTCCTGCAATAGACTAACAGTCACTCGCAGTGAAATGCTGATAGATGGAAAATGGCAACAGCATTCTGAACAAGGACATTAATTAGAGAAAGCCTGGGAAACATTGAATTGTAATGAAATAAGTCACCATCAGACTACTGCGCCTAAAAATAAATAAGAAGGTGCCAGAGAAAGGACCACCTGGATCCAAAAAGAGAACGGACCGGTTTTGCATCATTGTTGGATTGTATTTAGTGAATGTTGCATCATCTCATGGACAGTAGTGAGTTGTGTGCTTCGGATGGTATTTTTGTCACCTGAAATTTATACTTCTGTTACTATAATATATTGTTGTATTGGAGAGTGGGATTATTGTAATTATATTTTGATATTGTTTCTTTACACAGAGTATTTTTCTTGTTATTTCCTGGCAATAGACTAACAGTAACTCACTGGAATTAAAATAAACTTACACACTAGAGTCCTAACTATTATACTTATTATTCAGGTCAGGGACTTTGGCCAAGGAGATCTGGGTTCTCTATTAAAAAAATTTAAAATTTAAAATTATTCACAACAACTAACAATACAAACAGAAATAATAATCAATTGAACCGAGAGTATGGTACCAATGTATAATCAGCAGTTTGCTGAGGTTTTTGCAGGGGTTCTGTAAAAGAAGTAACACAATTGTCCATGAGGGGTCACCTGTTTAACAAGGAGATCTGGGTTCTAATTCCTATGTGCTCTTACATAAACTTAGGCCACTCATATGCAAGGATAAATGTGGAAGTAGGGGGCAGGCTGCCATAGAGTCCACCCTTCAAAGTAGCCTTTTTCTCCAGGGGAGCTGATCTCTGCCAGCTGGAGATCGATCAGCTGTGAAAGTGGGAGATCTCCAGGCTCCACCTGGAGGCTGGCAACCCTAAGAGGACCCTCAGTGGAGTATAATGTGAAGGAGTCCCCCCCCCCCCCAGGAACTGGCCTCTGTAGTCTGGAGATCAGCTGTAATTTCATGAAATCTGGAGGTTGGTAACCCTAGCTTCTACTGATACCTCTTTTACTATTAGAAATTCTTCATCTTCTTCCTTCTTTACTCCAGGAACTCGCATTATGATTTCCCCTTCCCCACCGTTCCTTAATTCTGGTTGCACAAATGCCCTTTACAAACATGGCCACTACTGAGGTCCAATGCCCTGCCCAACTATGGCCGACGGCAACGCGCGCTACCCATTTAAGTCCTGCGCAGGGAGCTGCGCCCTGCGACAGTGTGGCCCAAGCCGGGCTATCTGCCCTTCACCAAAATGGCCGCGGGAGGAAGACGTGGGAGTTGCCCTTGGCCAAGATGGCCACTCAGGAGTCACTGGGCTTGTAGAATAAGACCAGGAGGCCCTTCAACAGAACGGCCAGGCAACGAGGGGCCGCTTTTCGGCGGGAGGATCGCGCTGCCCTTGACCAACATGGCGACAGGGGTCGCTATGGCTTCCCAAGCCGCACGCGAACCTCAGAGCCGGCGGTGCCCCTCTCCAAGATGGCCGACTGACGGTTATTGTATTCTGTCAGGCGGTGAGGGGTGAAAGGCGGCGGGTGGCCTCTCTCGGCGCCGGGAAGATGGCAGAGAGCGAGCGGCAGGCCGGTGAGTCCTGAGGGGACCAGGCGGAGGCTGCGCTGAATGGCGGTTTCCATCTGGGCAGAGGGAATGTGCACCATATAGGGTTGCCAATCCCCAGGTCGGGGCAGGGGATCCCCGGTTTGGAGGCCCCCCCCCCGCTTCAGGGTCATCAAAAAGTTGGAGGGGGGGGGTGGAAATATCTGCTGGACGCTCCATTATTCCCTATGGAGACCGATTCCCGTAGGGTATAATGGAAAATTGATCCGTGAGTATCTGGGGCTCGGGAGGGCTGTATTTTGAGGCAGAGGCGCCAATTTTTCAGCACAGCATCCAGTGCCTCTCCCCAAAATACCACTCAAGTTTCAAAAGGATTGGACCGGGGGGTCCGATTCTATGAGCCCCCAAAGAAGGCGCCCCTATCCTTCATTATTTCCTATGGAAGGAAGGCATTTTTAAAAGGGTGTGGTCCCTTTAAATGTGATGGGCGGAACTCCCTTTGGAGTTCAGTGATGCTTGCCACACCCCTGCTCCCGGCTCCACCCCCAATGACTCCTGGCTCCACCCCCAATGTCTCCTGACTCCACCCCCAAAGTCCCCAGATATTTCTTGAATTGGACTTGGCAACCCTAACCCAATAATAATAAGCGTGGGGCAATGGTGTCTGTTCCCATCGTGCTGCCAGCCGAATATGATACCCTGTGGGTTCTGGTGTGTTTGGGGGGGGGGGTCCCTGTATGGGGAGGTTCTGCAGTGTGGGGGGATCTGGGGTGGGGGTAGGGTGGCCAGATCTGGGTTGGAAAATACTTAGAAGACTTTGGGGGTGGATATAGGAGAGGGTGGGGTTGGGGAGGGGAGGGGAGGGAAGGGGCCTTAGCGTGGTACAGGGTCAAAGAGTCCACTCTTCCAATCAGCCGTTTTCTCCAGGGGAGCTGATCTCCGCCAACTGGAGATCTCCAGGCCCTGCCTGGAGGCTAGCAACCCTAGGCGTGGGTGCTGTGTGGCTATTGTGTGGGGTGGCTGTGGAGTAGCTTTCTGATACGGGAGGGTGCCACGGCAAAGGGAGAGGCACCTCGTAATAGTGGCTGGCTTTCTCCGTGGGGAGCAGGTTCTCCACCCCCATGAGAATCTGAACACAAAGGCCTTCCCCTCCACCATGAGTAGAATGCTTATGGCTGGGATATGCCCCATCACCAGGATAATCTGTGACACTCGCGACTGATAAGTAGGGTTGCTAACTCCAGGTTGGAAGTTCCTGGAGATTTGGGGGTGGAGCCGGGGAGAGGTGGAGTTTTGCAGGGCGTAATGTCATAGAGTCGAAAGCAGCCATTTCCCCCAGGTGAACAGAGCTCTTATAAGCCTGTAGATCAGTTATAATTCTGGGTGATTTCCAGGCCCTGCCTGGAGGTTGGCAACTGTACTGACGAGGGGGTCAGCAGTGTTCATAGTTTAGTCCTTTGCATGTATTCAGAGGTATCTCTTTGAAGGCAGTGGGGCATTTTCCAAAGACAAAGTGCGTAGGATGGTGGCCTTATTTGGTTGATTTTTAAAAGTGCCCCTGAGTATCGTTTAACTAGTTATTTTAATGTGATTTACAAATCCCTGGGTGGCAGGTGCAGTCTCCGAAGAGGCATTCTGTCATCTGCCTTTCATTGAAGGGAAAGCCCCTTTTGAGATGGGGTGGGGGAGGTCTGCTCCTCAGATCCAGGTTGGTGAATTCCTGAGCCTGGGGAGGGCAGAGTTTGGGAAGGGGAAGGGAGTGCAGCTGGGTCTGTGGTTCCATAGAATGCGCCTTCCAAAGGAGCCATTTCTCCAGGGGAACCAATCTCTGAGGTCTGGAGATAGGTGACAATTCCAGAAGATCTCCAGGCCAGAACTGGAGATTGGCAAGCATCTGCCTTTCTTTGCATTGCCTAATAAGAAAACATGCTCCCCCCCACTTTTTCAGGATTATTGTTTCTTTTCTATGTGAATCAGTTAAAATTGTATGATTGATCATCTCAGGTCTCTTGAATTCACTGCCTGGCCTATGGATAAATGAGGTGCCCCTGTTGGGGGAGGTCTCCTTTGAGGGGGGAAATACCTTTGAATAAAAGTAGGGCATCCTGGGGCTTGTAGGTATGAAGATTCTCTAAAAGCTTTCTTGAAAAAGGGGAGTGGGAAGGTTCCATGTTTGTGGGGGATCTCCTTTAGCCCATATGCGTGAGTTGCATGGACTTAGGGCTTATATTGCATGGACGTGGGTCTACTGGCTTATATGAGGTGTCACAAGCAGGGGAACAGGGAGGGCCTTCTATTGGCTGCCACCACTCAGGTAAGGGTCTGCCTGGGAGGGCCCAGAGCACCCACCCAATCCCTGCCTTTTTCCTCAGCAAGCACTTTGTATCTGTGGCCAAAGAGGCATGCAGGCCCAGGCAGTATAACAGCAATAAGCTCACTGCAAGTGCTCAAGAACAGTCAGTGGTTTTAATTATTAGTGCAACAGTGAAAGTGAAAAGCAACAGTAAAGATGGTGCAAAGAAAACAAAATCCCTCATGCTACAAGCTATACGTTCCCTTTCTCTGATTCTAGCTGACTCACCGCTCTTTGGATGAGGGAGCTCTCATGACTGCAGCCTTCCTCCAGCCCAGCCTTTTCAGACAGAACCTGATTGCAGTCTTTCGAGAGAGAGCACATCTCCCTCTCTAGCCAGGTCTTTTATTGTTTCCTCCCAGGTCCCACCCCTCTGGTCTCCACTGGGAGTTTCCCTCCAGAACTTCTGCCCACCCAATCAGAGGGACAGAAACAATCCTGGGAAATGTCGGCCCTGTAGCTAATCTGATACAGGCTTCCCTGGAGCCTGTAGGCCACACTAGGCCTAGGATCGTGACATGAGCTGCTTGGGTGTTTCTTGTGGGGAGGCCAGGGTGATCCCCTGAGAGGGAAGCCCCTGTGGAGAAATGGTGGTGCCTCAGAAAGAGGAGCCAGGATTCTGAGGGAGAGAAATGTGCCTGAACCAGAGAAAGGGTGCTGCTCCCGTAGAAGACACACTTCGGGCGCTTGGGTGGGACCATCTCTGAATGTAGAGCCCTGGCTCAGCCCCATGAAAAAGCAGCACTTAGGGAAGAAGAAGAATGGCAGATTTATATCCCATCCTTCTCTCTGAATCAGAGACAGAGTGGCTTACAATCTTCTATATCTTCTTCCCCCACAACAGACACCCTGTGAAGTAGGTGAGGCTGAGAGGGCTCTCACAGCAGCTGCCCTCTCAAGGACAACCTTTGCCAGAGCTATGGCTGACCCAAGGCCATCCCAGCAAGTGCAAGTGGAGAAGTGGGGAATCAAACCCGGTTCTCCCAGATAAGAGTCCACATGCTTAACCACTACACCAAACTGGCTCTCGAGGGTCCTGAAGGGATGCCTTCATAATAATAATAATAATAATAATAATACATTTTTATTTATATCCCGCCCTCCCCACCAAAGCAGGCTCAGGGCGGCTTTCAGGACATGGAATGAACCATGATTATAACAATACATTATATAATAAAATATAATAAAAACATTAATAAATTAATTAAAAAACCACTACAGTTAAAGGTGCTACCGTACAACGCGGTGTATATGTATATATCAGATGGCTAGTTGTCACTTCAGGATTCCATCTTATAGGCCATTTGAAAAAGGACAGTTTTGCAGGCCCTGCGGAACTGATTATAGTCTCGCCGGGCCCATACCTCTTCTGGTAGCTGATTCCACCAATGGGGGGCCGTTATTGAGAAGGCCTGCTCCCACGCTGTTTTCAGTTTGGCCTCCCTTGGTCCAGGGATTTTTAAGAGATTTCGGGAGCTAGATCTCAGTGCTCTCTGGGGGATATATGGAGAGAGGCGGTCCCTAAGGTAGACAGGTGCTTGGCCATATAGGGCTTTAAAGGTAATAACCAGCACCTTGTAACGAACTCGGAACACAATTGGAATAAGTACAGGGAGGCGATGGAGGGCGCGGTTGCAGTTGGTTTGGGGTATTCGGGAATGAAGCTTTTGTACCTGTAAGAGAAGGTATTCCAGGTGGGATAGAATGGTCACCCCCTTGAAAGGGCAGCTGCTACGAGAACCCTCTCAGCCCCACCCACCTCACAGGGTGTTTGTTGTGGGAGGGGGGAGAAGATATAGGAGACTGTAAGTTCCTCTGAGTCTCTGATTCAGAGAGAAGGGCGGGGTATAAATCTGCAGTCGTCGTCTTCTTCTTCTTCTTCTTCTTCTTCTTCTTCTTCTTCTTCTTCTTCTTCTTCTTCTTCTTCTTCTTCTTCTTCTTCTTCTTCTTCTTCTTCTTCTTCTTCTTCTTCTTCTTCTTCTTCTTCTTCTTCTTCTTCTTCTTCTTCTTCTTCCTTCATGCCTGTAGGTTGCCTTCCCATTTGGAGTGGAGGGGGGAATCTTCCCCCTTATGGGGTCTTGGGTATTGTGCATTGGGAAGAGTCCCCAGACTAAACTGGTCTGCTTGCAGCTAATGCATCCTTCTTTTCAGAGTACAAGATGGCAGGGTCTCAGTTAATTACTCTCAGCATTCTGCAATTAAGGATACATCGTTATGTTGTGTGCTAATTTGCTGCTCACCCTCTACCTCTATGTACGGACTGGTAACTTCATTGTACCTGAAGAATAGGGGTGCCAAGCTCCTGCCAAGGGCGAGGGATCCCCCGCTTTGGGGGGCCCCAACCTGCTGGGACGGAGCAGGCTGGTGGGGGGATCCCCGCCCCCAAAAGGCCCTATACCATAGAATTTTTACTGCGAATCCTAGAGCGGCCCTGGAGCGCCATGTCCGGTGTGATGATGTCACTTCGGGGTGATGCCATCGCACCGTGTGTTCTTTGCACTCGCAAGAGGAGTCCCCCGCCACGGTGGCGGAGAGACTTGGCAACCCTAGTAAAGAAGTTTGGGTGCACACAAAAGTTTATACCTGAAATAAAATGTTGTTGGTCTTAAAAAATGCCACTGGACTCAACTGTTGTCCTGCTGCTTCAAACCAACATGGCTACCCGCCTGAATCTATCTTCAGAGTACAAGGTGAGGCTAGCTGGCCTCTGGGTACATTTGGTCCATGCATTTGTGGCTGTAAGGCTTCTGTGTTTCCTTCACCACACCATCTTTCTCTGCATTCTTCTGGAGAAGGGGAAGAAGACCGTAGATTTATACCCCACCCTTCTCTCTGAATCAGGGTCTCAGAGCGGCTTACAATCTCCTTTATTCCCCCCCCACCACAACAGACACCCCGTGAGGTAGGTGGGGCTGAGAGAGCTCTCACAGCAGCTGCCCTTTCAAGGACAACTCCTGCGGTAGCTATGGCTGACCCAAGGCCATTCCATCAGCTGCCAGTGGAGGAGTGGGGAATCAAACCCGGTTCTCCCAGATAAGAGTCCTCACACTTAACCACCACACTAAACTGGCTCTTCTCTTCTCTTCAGAAGAGAAGTCTGAAATCCATCAGGATCTGGCCTTGAGGTTAAAGTGCATCCTTGTGGCCATTCCTGCTTTGAGGAAGACCTCAAGCAATTCTGTGGGGAAGCTTCTTCTCTACTTTCTTCGGCTTTCGGAAGGGACCTGTGGAGCTCTGCGTCAGCTCATCTTTCCCTTGTAGGCCGGGGCTTGTCTCACTTGCTTGAGTTATTTCAGATTATACATAATTATGCCTGATATACAGGGGGAAAAATGGACAGGTAATTTCCCCTCCTTCCAAACTATTTGAACGTAGAGACACCCAATGAAGATGATAGGTGGGAGATGGAGAAGAGGTTTTTACCGAGTACATCAAGGCAACATACATGGAGTTCTCTGGAAGTGTCCCACCAGAACACTGCCCACCCCAGGCAGCTTCTGACCACATTCTGTACTGGGGTGGAGAGTCAGTGTTGCGGGTAGAATGTTGGAGGGCCAGTTTGGTGTAGTGGTTAAGTGTGCGGACTCTCATCTGGGAGAACCAGGTTTGATTCCCCACTCCTCCACTTGCACCTGCTGGAATGGCCTTGGGTCAGCCATAGCTCTCACAGGAGTTGTCTTTGAAAGGAGTTGTCTTTGAAAGGGAGAGCTCTCTCAGCCCCACCTACCTCACAGGGTGTCTGTTGGGGGTGGGGAGAAGATATAGGAGATGGTAAGCTGCTCTGAAAAGCCCCATGGCGCAGTGTGATAAAGCTGCAGTCCAAGCTCTGCTCACGACCTGAGTTCGATCCCCGGCAGAAACTGGGTTTTTAGGTAGCTGGCTTGAGGTCGACTCAGCCTTCCATCCTTCTGAGGTCAGTCAAATGAGTCCCCAGCTTGTTGGGGGGAAAGTGTAAAAAACTGGGGAAGGCAAGGGCAAAGCACCCTATAAAAAATCTGCCATGAAAATGTTGTGAAAGCAACGTCACCCCAGAATCGGAAACGACTGGTACTTGCACAGGGGACTACCTTGACCTTTTTAAGCTGCTCTGAGTCTCAGATTCAGAGAGATGGGCGGGATATAAATCTGCAGTCTTCTTCTTCTTATCCTTGGTCTGGAATTCAGGAGCCCTGGGTTGAAATTCATTCCCTGCCATTAAACTCGTTTGAGCCAGTCACTGTCTCTTTGAGCATAACCTACCTTGCAGGGTTGTTTTGAGGATAAATTGAATGTCACCCTGAACTTTGTGGAGGGAGGCTGGGATAAAATATCAAGCTAGACAGATGGGGGTGTTGGTAGGGTTGCTAGGTCTGTGTTGGAAAATACTTTTGGGGGTGGGGTGTCTGGGAGAAGGCGGGGTTTAGAGAGGGGAGGGGCCTCAGCATGGTGCAATGCCATAGATTCCACCCTCCAAAGCAGCCATTTTTTCCAGGGGAGCCGATCTCTGCCAGTTGGAGATCAGTTGTAAAAGCAGGAGATCTCCAGGCCCCACCTGGAGGCTGGCAACCCCAGGTGTTGGCGTGGTGATACTCATTTATTTCCTGCTTTTCAGCTGAAGATTTGCTCCCAAAGCAGGTCACCGGAATCCAAAGACAACGTGTGTGCCAATTAAAATTTGATTAAAAGTAACCCTTGCGGAGGCCGTCTCTGCTGGTTGCTTCCTGCTGAACCATCATGGGAGATGAAACCAGCAGGGCCCGGAAGGTGGGGAGGAAGGGATGGGGCGTGTGGCTTTCACCTAGGCCTGGATCCAGGCAAATCGGCCTGTCTGACCGCTTCCTCTTCCTTCGGAGTCTGTGGAGGGGCGCCCGTCAATGTTCCCTCTTAAGCTGCAGAGTCCTGTGAGCAAAAATTCTACTTTGTGAGCAACCGGCATTAAGGTTGGGAGCTCTTGGCATTAAAGTGGCGAGCTCCTGCATAAATTAGTGTGCTCTGGGGCCATCCTTCCTGAGCGAAGACAAAAATGTGTGAGCCGGAGGCTAAAAATCTGTGAGCTACCTCGCGCTAACTCAGCTTAGAGGGAACACTGGTGCCCGTCTGTCTCCTGCTTCCGCCCTGCTGACCTCCTAGATGAGAGCGGGGAATCACTGGAAAGGATTATGGAGAGGTTGACTGTGTGCGCTGCAAGGCGAGCAAGGAATGGGGACTTTACGACTCTAAGACGCCTCTCCTTCCTTGTCTCTTTTCCCCCTCCGGCAGTGCGTCCGGATTCACCCTTCCTTTCGGCAGTGTGACTGTTTCACCTTGAAACGTGCCTCCCCCCCCCTCCCGCCACGAATTTTGAGCGTAGCCATTCATCCTTGAGAGCAGGTAGCTTTGGGGGGCTTTTGACAGACCTGCTTCCTGGCTCATCAGGAAAAATGAACTGTGTCCCTAGCCAAGGGAGGGGGAGGAGGAGGAAGAAGAGGAGTCCGCTGACTCGGCAGGATGGCAATCTGCATTTTTCTCCCGGGGCTGCTTCCGAATGCTTACTCGCTCTGCGCCTCCAACGCCACCCGAAAACGCTGGCCTGGCCTGCCTTTTTTGGGGGGCCGCTTTCAAGGTGAAATTGCTTTACAGAGACTTTTTTCCCCCGTCTCCAAAGCAAGGACATGCAATCACATTGATCCCTTTGGAGGACTGTCTTCTCATTTGCCTTGCGCTTCTGCTGCGTGCACTCAGCATTTTCTATGCGCGCCAGTTTCTCTCTGTTGGAAGCTTCTTTGCTGAAACTGTATTCCCTGAGTTCTCTGGGGGTCCTTGGGCACAAGGTTCTGTGGATGTCTCCCCTGCGGCTCTTTTCCAGTTGCAGATGCTGCCGCCTTGCTTCCCACAGATCGTGGCTCCCCTCTTTCTCTCAGTTGCAGGGACATGGCAGAGAATGACAGGTCCCTTCTTTGCACAGCTGTCAGAAAATGGACGGAGGGAACAGCTGCATGTCGTCACGCCCTGGAGAGATGGGGAAACCTCTCCGAATGAAAATAACCAGCTTTTCGGGTCATTAGCAGAAGGCCTTTGCTTCTTCCTAAACCCTGTGGCGCAGAGTGGTAAAGCTGCAGTACTGCAGTCGGAGCCCTCTGCTCACGACCTGAGTTTGATCCCCAGTGGAAGCTGGGTTTTCAGGTAGCCGGCTCGAGGTTGACTTAGCTTTCCATCCTTCCGAGGTCGGTAAAATGAGTCCCCAGCTTGCTGGGGGGAAAGTGTAGATGACTGGGGAAGGCAATGGCAAACCATCCCATAAAAGTCTGCCGTGAAAACGTTGTGAAAGCAACATCACCCCAGAGTCGAAAACGACCGGTGCTTGCACAGGGGACTACCTTTTTTTTTACTTTAAACCAGAACTACTTTTCCCATAAACAAAGCAGGAGTCAAGTTGCACCTTTAAGACCAACAAAGTTTTATTCAGAATGTAAACTTTCGTGTGCTAGAAGCACACTTCATCACGCTTCTAGCACACAGAAGCTTACATTCTGAATAAAACTTTGTTGGCCTTAAAGGTGCAACTTGACTCCTGCTTTGATCTACTGCTTCAGACCGACACGGCTGCCCACCTGGATCGATCTACATTTCCCATGGTTCTTGCAGAGTGGGCAGCAGAGCCATGATAAGATATAGAGCATAGATGTGCTGTGCACATATCAAAACTAGGTAACCACTTAAGGTGAAAATGTTCTGTTTCTTGCATCATTGACTGCAGTAGTGCACTTAATGACTTAATGTATTTCCGGAAGCATCTTATTAAACTGTTCCAGTTTAATTGGTGCAGAGAACCAGTTTGGTGTAGTGGTTAAGTGTGCAGACTCTTATCTGGGAGAACCGGGTTTGATTCCCCACTTTTCCACTTGCACCTTCTGGAATGGCCTTGGGTCAGCCATAGCTCGCGTAGGAGTTGTCCTTGGAAGGGCAGCTGCTGTAAGAGCTCTCTCAGCCCCACTCACCTCACAAGGTGTCTGTTGTAGGGGGGGCGGGAAGGTAAAGGAGATTGTGACCGCTCTGAGACTCTGAGATTCAGAGTATAGGGCGGGATATAAATCAAATATCATCTTCTTCCTGACCATTTGGGCATTACGCTGATTAGCTGGCAAAGCAAAACTTCTGGGGTGATGGAATGGTGCCTTGTTTTAAAATGAAGTGAAGCTAGAGTTTCTTGCATTTCCAGTTTGGGACGTGGGACATTTGGTCCAGTTGGGGCCCCAAATTCCAGATTTACAGTACAAATTGAAGCATGTATGCTTGGAAGTAAATCCCATTGCATTCAATGAGTCTTGCTCCTTGCCTCCGTCTCATAGAAAGAAGTGGCCCACTAATGTGTGAATGGGTGCTTATACTAGTGTGGACAGTCTTGAAGCTGAATCAGGGGTGCCTCAGCACAAAGGATGAATTCATGCATTCCTGAGAGGTGGATTATACAACTGACTCTCTTAGGTGAAGAATAATCTCTCTTATTTCATTGCTCTAAAATCCAGAAATAACTTTGGTTTTGTGGTTTCCAGCTAGAACGGGACACCTCTTTGCTTGATTATTTTCCCCAAACGTGCCCAAGAGTTGAGGTGATCCAAGAGGCCTTTTCTGTCCGAACCGTGTTTGACCGTTTCTTCCTCCGTCTTCCAGAATCGCCCTCGGAGGCGCTGCCACCTCCCCAGCAAAAATTCATGATCCCCCAGAAGGAGATCAACATGGTTCCTGACATGGCCAAGTGGAAACGCTCTCAGGTGCGCCGTTGACTTTGCTTAGTTGCTACTGTAGGTCAGGGCCAAATGACAAAAGCGGACTTGGGAACTGGATGCAAGAGCCTAGGCCCAGAGTTTCCAGCATGGCGCCTGTGGGTGCTGTGGGGCCTACCAACATCTTTCCTGGTGCCCATCAGCTGTTTTTACAAAGTGGGAGGGGTCAGGTAGGGCTTTTGCCCTTCTGATTGGCCATTAGAGATCTGATTGGGCAGATTTAAAAAAAAAAACATCGCTTTGGCGGCAGCCGCTCCCTCAGCAGCAGGATCTTCGTTGTGTGACTGAAGGGAAACTGTGGCAGCCATTTTATAGGAACCATTTCATGGTTGTGCCCACCATTCAGCGTAGAGTTGCCAGGTCCAACTCAGGAAATATCTGGGGACTTTTAGGCTGCGGCTCAGAATCCTGGTTTGTGGCAAAGCAAACTTAATTCCAGCTTGCCCAGGATCTGTATTCAGATGTCACCAGAGACGACGTGTGCCCTGCCCTGTGCTCTATGGAGGAGGTGTGGGGTGAAAGGCTAAGAAACAAGCCATTTCAGCCTTGAAAACCCCCACATTAGCCAAAATTGTAGGGCTGTGGAACCAAGACTGTGTTAACTTTCCCTCATGTCTGGTCCCCTGTGCATCTCGTACCGGGCGACTGATGGCCCATTGCTTTCTAATGAGTTTGAATTAATACCTCAGCCTTCGGAGACTAGACTGCGTTTGGGTAATGCCTCCTCCTTGTGGCTGCGTCTGCTCTCAACCTCCCTTCCCTTCTTTGCAGGCTTACGCGGACTACATAGGCTTCATCCTCACGCTGAACGAAGGCGTCAAAGGCAAGAAGCTGACCTGCGAATACAAAGTCTCTGAGGTGGGTGGATGGAACTGACTTCTGGGAGTCGGCCTGCCCAGCTCAGACTTCTCAAAACCAGTCGCCAGCAGCTCTCGGAAGAGGGAAGGCCTCGCCCAACACTTGAGATCTTTTGTCTCGAGAAGCCGAGGGTTGGGATTTGGGGGCCTTCTGTGGGAAAATTGTGCTGACCCATGAGAACGCTGCACTGTCTTGTTACCGGACCTGCTCTGGGCCACTTTCTGCAGGTAGACTCGAGGATTGTGGGGTGTCAAAAGTCCACCCTTCTGAGCACTAGAAATCTTGCCCGGTCCCATTCCCCCCGTGGCTTCAAGGGTTTCTTCAGGCACACTTAGAAGGCTGACTTGGCAGCTGTAGCCGGTGGGAAATGAAGGGTATAAATATTTTTTTCAGTAGATGGAGAATACAATGAGGGCTAGCTAGATTCAAGCCCAGTAGCACCCAGCAGGAATGTCAGAGGATAAGCTTTTGAAAGTCAATGCTCCCTTCCTCAGGCAACTTGACAGCAGGGTCCCCTCTAAGCTGAGTTAGCATGAGCTAGCTCGCAGATTTTTAGCTCCAGCTCACACGTTTTTGTCTTAGCTCAGGAAGGATGACCCCAGAGCACACTAATTTGTGCAGCAGCTCAAAACTTTAATGCCAGCAGCTCCCAACGTAGATTTTTTTGCTCACAAGACTCTGCAGCTTAGAGGGAACATCGCTTGACAGGACTTGCCGAAGGGAGCTTTGACTCTCGAAAGCTTATCCCTCGAAAACCTTCTCGGTTTCTACGGCGCTGCCAGACTCGAATTGAGCTGTTCTCCTGCAGGCCAACATGGCTGCCCTCTGAAACACTGAGGACTAAGAAACCCATTTCTTCTTCCTTTGCCACTCCCCCCCAATTGTCACGTTTCTGAGTTTTTGTACCCGTTTCCACACGAGGGCTGTGCTGCCGTGGAGTCTCTGCCAGCGCGTCCTCCTCTTTCTTGCTTGTCACCCCCAGGGTGCTGCTCCGGCTGCGTCTGCTCCCCCTTCTCTCCCTTCGCACAGTTCTGAGTTGTATCTGTGGCCGAGCGAACGCATCGGAAAAAATCTGCCATCGGTTTGTGTAATGGCAGTGGACCGGTACATTTGGCAGGCTTTGGAACCAATGTTTCCCCTAAGCTTTAGAGCAAAACTTGTGAGCAAACATTCTACTTTGTGAGCTGCTGGCATTAAAGTTGTGAGCTCCTGCATAAATTATTGTGCTGTGGGGTCCTCCTTCCTGAGCTAAGACAAAAAGTGTGAGCTGGAGGCTAAAAATCTGTGAGCTAGCTCACACTAACCCAGCTTAGAGGGAACACTGCTTGGAACCTCAAACCGTGATTTGAGAGCTTGGTTGCTGGCATCCAGCATGGATCAGGCATTTCCTCCCATCAGCCATCCTCTCTGTGGCCCCAGCTCCCGCAGCCCTTCTGCTGAGGTTTTCTCCCTGGCTATGGGCTACGTCCACCCAGGAGAACATCTAAATTTCATCGTGCTCTTTCTTTCTTACTTCTCCCCCCGCTCCCCCCCAAATACTTGCTTCCAGGCTCCATTGTTCAACCCCCTCCCCCCCGTGAGAATCTTGCTGAACTCTAAGATTTGACAAACTTTCTGATATTTCCCCCCCCACAAAAATGGGAAAATAACCAAAACGTATAAAGCAGACCGACAGAAATCATCATGTGGCTACGTAGGAGAAAGTCAGTTAAAAAGTACAATGGGAGTCAGGTTTTATTATGGCAATTATAATTCAAGAAGCATTTTAAGGTAGCTGCTGAGCTAATCTAATTTAGTCCACCTTCCGGTGATGTCAGGGGGTGTGTGGCTTATACAAATGCGTTGCGCAATTGAGCTCTGGCGCATCTTTTTTCTACAAAATGACCCCCTAGTTAATGCCAATCTGGGTTTCTGTCTTAACCAGGGGTTGAATTGAGCTTGCAAACCCTGGTTAAACGGGGGACTTCCTCAGCCACAGGCAAACTTGGTGCAGTTATTATCCAAAACCATGGTTTAGGCTTTGAGGGGCGGGCAGGGAGGCTGCTGCAGGGGCAAAACGGAGCATCCGTCTCACCCGCGGCTGGGTGCTTCAGGCGTCTCGTCTGCCGTGGCTCAGCCAGGATGAAGCTCTTCTGGTTTCTTCCTTTTATTTGTGACCCTTTGTAATCCCCCTCCCATTTTGTTTTTGCAGCAGCCTTGTGAGGGAGGCTAACCAGAGAGACCACTCTCTTGGTGAACTTCACGTCTGGGGGAGGTGGGGAGGATGGAGAATTGGGCCCACCTCTAAAAAACGTTTTACCCTCCCACTAAAGTCAAAAAATTGAATCGGAGATGCCAGGCAAATTCATCTTCTTCCCTCCCCTGATTAGATTAGATTAGATAATTTTATTTGTATCCCGCCCTCCCCGCCGAAGCAGGCTCAGGGCGGCTAACAACATCATACAAATTTCAATTATACAAGGAAAGCAAAAAACACAAAATTACATTTAAGCATTAAAATTCTGATTAGGTTTAAAAATTAGTTAATTAAGTTAATAAAAGTGCTAATACTGTTCTTTTAGGATGGCGGTTATCATTAGCAATTTCTTTCTTCGTCAGCGAAAGCCAGTCGGAAGAGGAAGGTCTTGCAGGCCCTGCGGAATTGTTCAAGGTCCCGCAGGGCCCGCATTTCCTCTGGAAGTTGGTTCCATAGGCTCGGGGCTACAGAGGAGAAGGCCCGGTTACGGGCTCCTTCCGTTGAATGACGGGCTCCTTCCGTTGTTTATTGAGGAGGGGGAGCCGGCAGCTGCATCCCACCGGCTTGCCTGTCTGCTGCTGGGCGCCTCTTTGTCCCTTTCCTAGAGCAAAAGGGAGAAGATACTTAACGGCTGCCCTCCCAGGCAGAGAAGTGTGTGGGTGTGCAAGCAGTTCTCCTAGCCAGCACTGCTGCCTGCACTTGGGTTCCAGATGAGGAGCCGTGCCCATGCTCTGACAGCAGAGGGCGGCACACTGGCAGCCTTTTAAAAAAATGTAACGCCAGTGGCTGTCCGGTTAACTCAGGGGTGGTCAAACTGCTCCTCGCTGCAATGGACCGGACCTCTTGCAAGAACGAAGCAGGGCCTGATCCGAATAGCGTAATCGGCAAGGGTGCTGCTTTAGGGAAAGGCGGGGTCTGCCATATAAGGAGTGGTGGTTGGCTAATGCCCCCGTGCCTCACTTTCGCTGTTAAAATGAAACCTCATGTCCTCTTCTCATGTGATTAGGGCAGATCCAGGCTTTAAAAGCACCATTCTTGGACTCCCTGTTTAGGTGGGTGTATGTTCGAATGTTACGAGTAGAAGTACCTGCAAGGCACTTTACTGGACGAGACCACCTTCCACCTTGTCTAGCTTCCTGTTCTGCAACAACAGCTAGCCGACTTGCAGGGCTTTTTTTGTAGCAGGAACTCCTTTGCATATTAGGCCACGCACCCCTGATGTAGCCAATCCTCCAAGTGCTTGCCGGGCTCTTCGTACACGGCCTGCTATAAGCTCCAGGAGGATTGGCTACACCAGGGGTTATGGCCTAACATGCAAAGGAGTTCCTGCTACAAAAAAAGCCCTGTAGCTGAGTATATGTGAGTGGCCACCAAGATGGGAGCTATCTCTGTTGTTTGGCTTGCTCCAGAGACTGGTATTCAGAGGTGGACGTGGAGGTCTACTCTTGCTGCCCTGGCCAATAGTCATCATTTGAGCCTCTTCTTCTGTGAACTGTTTGCATCTTTTTTCTTTTGAAGCCATCCAAGTTAAAGGCTGTCATTTTATTGCCAGAATGTGACTCCCCTACATGGTTGTGGTCTGTTAAGTTTTATAGGTGTCGGGCCCTTTAAAAAAAAAATCCGGGCTTTTAAACACTGTTTTTATAGTCTGATTCTTGCTGGGGGACCATTTTATGGGGATTGTTTCTAAGCTGCTCAACATGTTATGCTGTTTTTATGGCCTGGCCAGGTTTTTAATAGTTTATTAATTATTACCCGCTTTAGTGTTGGGTCTTATGCTTCTACTTTGTAAACCTACTTGAGCATTTTCTTTGAAGAGGCAGCATAGAAATGTTCTAAATAAATGAAGGATCCGCACCTCAAAAAGGATATTATAGCATTGGAAAAAGTGCAGAGAAGGGCAACTAGAATGATTACAGGCTTGGAACACTTTCCCTATGAAGAAAGGTTAAAAATGCTTGGGGCTCTTTAGCTTGGAGAAACGTCGACTGCGGGGTGACGATAGAGGTTTACAAGATTATGCATGGGATGGAGAGGGTAGAGAAAGAAGTACTTTTCTCCCTTTCTCACAGTACAAGAACTCGTGGGCATTCAATGAAATTGCTGAGCAGACAGGTTAGAACGGATAAAAGGAAGTACTTCTTCACCCAAAGGGTGATTAACATGTGGAATTCACTGCCACAGGAGGTGGTGGCGGCTACAGGCATAGCCAGCTTCAAGAGGGGGTTAGATAAAAATATGGAGCAGAAGTCCATCAGTGGCTATTAGCTACAGTGTGTATATATATGTATATATATATAAATTTTTGGCCACTGTGTGATACAGAGTGTTGGACTGGATGGGCCATTGGCCTGATCCAACATGGCTTCTCTTATATTCTTATGATCTAGCCTGATCTTGTAAGAACTGAATCAGACTGGTGGTCCATCTAGTCCAGCATCCTGTCTCACACAGGGGCCAACCAGTTCCTCTGGAGGGCCAACAACAGGGCACAGAGGCTGAGGCTTTCTCCTGATAAGAACATCAGAAGAGCCCTGCCGAATCAGACCACTGGTCCATCTAGTCCAGCGCTGTATCTCACGCAGTGGCCAACCAGTTCCTCTGGAGGGCCAAGAACAGGGCAGAGAGGCCGAGGCTTTCCCCGATGTTGCCTTCTGGCCCCTCATCAGAGAAGAAGAGTCAGTTTTTATACCCCATCATTCACTGCCTGAAGGAGTCTCAGAGTGGTTTACAATCTGTGTCTTTTCCTCTCCCAGGTGTAACACAGGTGGGACTGAGAGATCTCTGAGAGAACTGTGACTGGCCCAAGGTCACCCAGCTGCCTGCATGCGGAGGAGTGGGGAATCAAATCCAGTTGCTCCAGATTAGAGTCCACCACTCTTAGCCACTATGCCGTGTAGGCCCTGGGAAGCTAAGCGGGGTTGGCCCTGGCTGGTATTTGGAAGAGAGACCTTCAAGGGATACCAGGGCCATGACACGGAGACAGGAAATAGCCAAATGACCTCTGAACATCTCTTGCTTTGCACGGGGTTGCCGTCAGTCAGCTGGGACCTGCTGGGACCTTCTGCCACCACCAGTCTGTTCAAGGGGAGCCAGGAGGAATGTGAATCTCCCCCCTTTAGATTGTACCTTTGGGAGCTTTTTCTCTTGCTTTTCTCCCACCAACACCCTGCCAGCCCCACGGCACTGGAGAACCAGAAGGGTTTCTAGCGTAGATGGCCACCAATGTTCCCTCAGAGAGCCAGTTTGGTGTAGTGGTTAAGTGTGCGGACTCTTATCTGGGAGAACCAGGTTTGATTCCCCACTCCTCCACTTGCACCTGCTAGCATGGCCTTGGGTCAGCCATAGCTCTGGCAGAGGTTGTCCTTGAAAGGGCAGCTGCTGTGAGAGACCTCACAGGGTGTCTGTTGTGGGGGAGGAAGGTAAAGGATATTGTGAGCCGCTCTGAGACTCTTTGGAGTGGAGGGCGGGATATAAATCCATTATCTTCATCTACCTCACAGGGTGTCTGTTGTGGGGGAGGAAGGGAAAGGAGATTGTGAGCCGCTCTGAGACTCTTCGGAGTGGAGGGCGGGGTATAAATCCAATATCTTCATCTACCTCACAGGGTGTCTGTTGTGGGGGAGGAAGGTAAAGGAGATTGTGAGCCGCTCTGAGACTCTTCGGAGTGAAGGGCGGGGTATAAATCCATTATCTTCATCTACCTCACAGGGTGTCTGTTGTGGGGGAGGAAGGGAAAGGAGATTGTGAGCCGCTCTGAGACTCTTCGGAGTGGAGGGCGGGATATAAATCCATTATCTTCATCTACCTCACAGGGTGTCTGTTGTGGGGGAGGAAGGTAAAGGATATTGTGAGCCGCTCTGAGGCTCTTTGGAGTGGAGGGCGGGATATAAATCCATTATCTTCATCTACCTCACAGGGTGTCTGTTGTGGGGGAGGAAGGTAAAGGAGATTGTGAGCCGCTCTGAGACTCTTCGGAGTGAAGGGCGGGGTATAAATCCAATATCTTCTTCACCTTCTTCTTCTTCTAAGCTGTGGAGTCTTGTGAGCATCGATTCTGCTTTGTGAGCTACCGGCTTTGCGGTTGTGAGCTCCTGCATCAAGTTGTGTGCTGTGGGGTCATCCTTCCTGAGCAGGCTGCGCTAAGACAAAAATGTGCGAGCCAGAGGCTAAAAAACTGAGCTAGCTCACATGAACTCAGCTTAGAGGGAACACTGATGCCTCCAAAGGGGGCATATGCGCTCTGTGAACGCATTGGAGACAGTGTCTCTTGGCTTGCCACTCCCCATCTCTCTCTCTCTCTCCCCCCCCCCCTCCCCTTCTCCGGCAACACTTCAAGGGCCGGGAAATTGCTGGCCTCAGCAGTTTCCCTTCCCGAGCGGAGTGATGGATTGAACTTCGGCTCAGGAGAGCGGAGAACGTCTCCTGGAGGATGCCTCCCGCAAAGGCAAAGCCTGCACTGCTATTTTTGCCCTCTTTATTCTTGCTGGGTGGAGAATTCCTTTCTGGAGGAGCTGCAGTGGGAGGCAGCGTGGCATCCTCGATGCTGCGCTTTGGGTGCTGGGAGCCCAAAATTCATTGCTTGGGTTGGAATGAGAGAAAGTGACCTTTATTTGAAATATTTGCAGGTCTGCCTTTCTTCCGATAAATTAGGACCCCAGTCAGGCCTTTACAAGCTGCTGTTGCTGTTTGTTACGATCCGCGCTTTTTTTCTGGGCAGGAGCTCCTTTGCATATTGGGTCACACCCCCCCTGATGTAGCCAATCCTGGAGCTTTCAGGGCTCTTCGTGCAGGGCCTAGTGTAAGCTCTTGGAGGATTGGCTACATCAGGGGGGGGTGTGACCCAATATGCAAAGGAGCTCCTGCCCAGAAAAAAAAGCTCTGGTTACAATTATTTACAGGTGGGCCTTGCCATCTTGGGCCCCTTTCTGGAGGGGAGAGGCAGGACACAAATGGTTTCATAAATGAAATTCTTAAGCACAGAGTTCGAAACCCCGAGCAGAGCAGCATTCAGTACTCGTTTGCACTTCCTATAATACTCCTATAATCCCGCCCCCCAACCCACAGCAGAGAAGGCCCTAGAGGTCAGTGTCTCTGCCAGCAGAACCGATCGGTGGGTTCCAGTTAGAATCCTAGAGCTGGAAGGGACCTCCAGGGTCATCTAGTCCGACCCCCTGCACAACGCAGGAAACTCACAAACGCCTCCCCCTAGGATTGTCAACTCTGCCCTGAGGAATTCCTGGCAATTTGGGGGCAGTGCACATGGACAGGGGAATTTGGGGAGGGATATCGCCTAGGAGCTGTTCTGAATCTTGGGGTCCACCCTTTAAAGCTGCCGTTTTCTCCAGGGGAGCAGATCTCTGTCATCTGGAGATCAGTGGTCATTGTGGGCGAATGCCGGGCCCCACCTGGAGGTTGGCAACCCTACCTTCCAGCCGACAATGCTCCCCATACTGCAGGTGTGTTACCATTTCTAGTAACCTCTAAAAGCCTTAAATAACCAAGGGGCTCAGCTCTGAAGGTGGGTTGTCAGCTCCCAGGTGGTGGCTGGAGATCTCCGGGGATTATAACTGATTTCCAAGAAGCAGACATCAGTTCACCTGGAGAAAATGGCCCCTTTGACCCACTGAAGAACCTCCATTCCCTGAACCCCACCCTCCTCAGGCTCCACCCCCAAAACCTCCCAGCCTGGAAGTGGCAACCCTGTCTGAAGGGCTGACTGTTTTCTCCTTTGTGAACCTGCCTATTGACTGAAATCTCCATTGGAAGCCCCAGGGCCTTTTTTTTTTTTTGGAGCAAGAACACACCGGAACTCATTTCCGGCTGGCTTGGCATGAGGGGGTGTGGCCTAATATGCAAATGAGTTCCTGCTGGGCTTTTTCGACCCCAAAAGCTCTGTGTGCAACGACAGTGATGCCAGAGAGTGTGGCCTAATATTCAAATGAGTTCCTGCTGGGCTTTTTCTACCAAAAAAGCCCTGGGAAGCCCTGCTCACACCCACCTTCAGAGTGAGGTCAGGGGGGCGGAGCTATCAGCAACTGCCAGCATCATAACTGTGGAATACCTACCCCCAGATACATTTGCCTTTCCCATTGTTAATATTGTTAATGGGTGAAGGTTTATATGGGTTTTAATTAAGGAGTGCATTCTGATTCTCATCTGCTTTGACGCTGCCATCACGAGGCGTGTGCAGGTGTGTTTAGATTTAATTTTTTCAGTGTTGATTCTCGTCCTTGACAAGGCTTCAAGAAGATGGGAAGGAAGGGATGTTTTAGCAGTAGGTATGCTTTAGGGTTGCCAATCTCCAGGTATGCTTTCCAACATACTGAATTCAATCCCCCTGGAGGCAGCCGCAGCTCAGGCGGGGGGGCTTTAGAGCGGGGGTGTCAAACATGTGACCTGGGGGCTGAATCAGATCCCCGGAGGGCTCCTATCAGACCCCCCAAGCAACTGGCTGTCATCTGCTTCCTTCTCCCTCTCTCCTGCTTCCTTCTGCATCACAGCTTGCTTTGCCGGATTTGCTCAATTGCACAAGCGCTACAGAGCAGAACCTCTATTTTCTCCATTGGCCGAGGCGCCTCCCTTGGAGAGGAAGGAGAACTTGCTTTGCCAGGCTCTCTCAGTTGCATAGCAGAGCAGTTGCATAGCAGTGCCTTCCTTCTATTGGCTGAGGCTCCTCCCCACTCCTGGTCCCCTAAGGAAGGAAGGAAAGAGCCAGAGCTTCCTTTGCCCAGTTCCCTGGATCACACGGGAGAGATACAAAGAAAGCCCCTTGAAGAGCAACGAGTGCTAATGTCTTAAGCAGCTTTTATTTTAAGCTTTTAAAAAATCTTTGTGTTTGTCTGTGTCCTTTATAAAGTTTATATCTCTGTTACGTGGCATTACATTTTATGACACACATGACCTGGCCCAACAAGCTCTCATTTATGTCAGATCTGTCCCTCATAATAAATCAGTCCGACACCCCTGCTGTAAAGTATTCCATCTGTGCAGTGTCCCCCCCTCTCCAGACACTGCCCCCCCCTTGCCATGAATTTGTCAAGCCTGAGTTAGCAAACCTAGCTGTGTTTAATGGAGGAGGAGAGGGGCAGGGAATCTTTTGCCCTACTTAGGTCGTTGTGTGCCAAACAACACAACACAACACAACATTCTGCCTAGAATGGTTTGCCAAACTTTACCTCACAGTAACCTGTTACCTCACAGTGCGACACCAAAAGCTGGGAGGGGGACTTTCAGAGTTGCACCAGAGTGTGGGGGAGAAGCTGGCCTCTGGGTTTGCTCCTCGGCATTCCCTGCCCGCCTCCTGCCCAAATGACCGGCTCCCCTTCTTCTCGCCTCAGGCAATAGAAAAGTTGGTCGCTCTCCTGGACACGCTTGACAGGTGGATTGACGAGACCCCGCCGGTGGACCAACCCTCTCGGTTCGGGAACAAGGCCTTTCGGACTTGGTACGCCAAACTAGACCAGGTAGGTAAAAGCGGGGGGGTGGAACGGAACGGCTGCGTTCTCTCTTCAGTGCCGGGTTCTTCTGCCTTCTGTTTGGGACACGGGGCCATTTTGCTTGGCCTGTCTGGTGTGTTGGGAAGGAACACAGGTTTTAGCTGCTGCAGCATCTGACATTTATTTGTTTCTCTTCATTTGTTGCCCTGCCTTTCTCCCTTGTGGGTTCCCCAAGCAGTTACATCATTCTTCTTGTCTGCGTTTTATCCTCACCATGACACTGTGAGGTAACAAAACAAAGTTTGAGCCCAGGGGCCCCTTGAAGTCCAACAGAGTTTTATTCAAAAGTATAAGCTTCCGTATGCACCCACAATGCTTGTGCACATGAAAACTTATGCCCAGAATAAAACTTTGTTGGTCTTCAAGGTGCCCCTGGGCTCAAACTTTGTTCTCCTGCTTCAGACCAACACGGCTGCCCCACCTGAATCTATCCTGTCAGGTAGGTTAGGCTGAGAGCTGGAGCAGGAGGAAGAAGATGATATTGGATTTATATCCCGCCTTCCACTCTGAGTCTCAGTGGCTTACAATCTCCTTTACCTCCCCCCCCCCACAATAAACACCCTGTGGTGGGGTTGAGAGAGCTCTCCCAGAAGCTGCCCTTTCAAGGACAACTCCTATGAGAGCTGTAGCTGACCCAAAGCCATTCCTGCAGGTGCAAGTGGAGGAGTGGGGAAGCAGACCCAGTTCTCCCAGATAAGAGTCGGCGCACTTAACCACTGCAGTAAACTGGCTACCAGTTCTTCAGATACCTATCCTGAAGAAGTGAACCATGACTCATGAAAGCTCCTACCCTGCCCTGAATTTTGTTAGTCTTTAAGGACTCTTACCCGTTTCTAATGCTGTGGACTAACACAGTGGCCCATCTTGATCTATCTTCAAAGTCACCCAGTGGGCTTCCATGGCAGAGGCATGACATGCTAGCTTTCTGCAGGGAGAGAAGGATTTGCATATACAAGTCTCACTCGGTGGGGTGGAGTCGAGCAAGCCTTGCCCATTTGATCCCACTCTTTGCGTTGAGTCGTTGTGATGTGCAGTGAAATTTCAGCTCTTTCCCTGGAGCTGATGCAGAAGATGGAAACGGTGCTTGTGCAGCTGCTGTGCATGAGCCTGTCTGAACCCCACAGTCATCACTGGAGGCCCCGCTTGGAGTGCTCCTGGCTTCAGAGATTAGGCGGTTGGCAGCCTGGGCGAGAGGGCCTTCGCAGTGGTGGCACCAAATCTCTGGATCTCTCTCCCTGTTCATCCGTCCCCTTCTGTGGCTGTCTTCCGACAGCGGGTGAAAACCTTTTTGTTTGGCATTCCCTCAACGATCCCTCCTTCCTAACCAGTGCTATAATTGCTGTTTTTAATCTTTTGTATGTATTTTAACTCTGTTTTTAATTGTTTCAATTACGTGTGTGTTGCGGGGGGGTCGATTTTAATGCTTTGAAAGTGCGGTTTTTGTCATGTGTGCACTTTAGTGGCCCTCATAAGGGCAGAAAGGCGAGGTATAGATTTTGTAAATAATAATAATATCTTAGCACAGGGGCTCGGAATGTTTTTTATAAAGTGTTTGGCTCCCTCGCCCCCATAAGCTGGAGCAACAATCACCGATACGGATGGCTTAAACACGTGCTCCGTGCATCAGGCGCTATACGGCGCATGGAACTGGCCTGGCTCCCTCCCAAAGTGAGATGAGGGTGGGGCAGCTCGGATGTCTTCTTGGTGTGGAGAAGCTGGAGCCGGTGAAGTCCGAGAGCCTTTGATGTACCTTAACCAGGGCCCTTTTTTTTTTTTTTCAGCTGGAACTGCAGTTCCGGCTGGCTTGGCGTCAGGGGATGCGGCCTAATAAGCAAATGGGCCCCTGCTGGGCTTTTTCTACAGAAAAGCCCTGCGCAAAACAACGATGATGTCAGGGGGCGTGGCTTAATATGCAAATGAGTCCCTGCTGGGCTTTTTCTGCCCAAAAGCCCTGTGCAAAGAATGGTGATGTCAGGGGGTGTGGCCGAATGTGCAAATGAGTCCCTGCTGGGTTCTATAAAAAAAAAGCCCTGACCTTAACATTCCCACTGTGTGTTGTCATGTCCTTTTATTTTTGTAGGGAGCAGAAAACCTGGTAGCCACAGTGATCCCCCAGCATCTGGTGGAAGCAGTGCCAGAGGTGGCCGTCTACCTAAAGGAAGCCGTCGGCAACTCCACCCGCATTGACTACGGCACAGGTCTCCCGTCTGTCAGGGGCTGGGTCTTTGGGCAGGGGGTGGGACTTCCCTTGGGACCTGCCTCAGCCTATTGCTCTCCAGGAAGTATCTTTGGGGGCTGCTCCCAGCTGCCATAGGCTTGGTAGGAAGCATTACTTCCTGGAGAGGAAGAAGATGGCCTCTCAGCGAAAGCCAGTCTCTTCTAGGGAAGGAATGGGAAGGAACCCAATTCCGTATGCTTTTGCAAAGAAACTTCCCAGCTGTTGGCACAGATTCTCCAGCTAAGCGCCGCTCTGTCATGCCTAGACGCAGCTCCTCCTGAGCGCCCCCTTCCCTTCAGCTTCCAGCAGCCACCACTGTTGCCATCGAGGGGAGGGGAGCCAGCAACTGGGCACCCCCTCTGTCATGGCTGGCTCCAGCTGAGCTGAGAATCCCCTCCCCAGGGAACCTTTGGGGCACATTTCAGGGTTGCTGTGGAGTGTTTTGCTATTACTTGTGCAAACTGTTTGGGGATGCAGGTTTACAGCCCAGTCAGTTATGCCGCTGAATCCTGTCTGAGCATGTTTGTGTCTAGGCTGCTGCATCAATGGCAAAGGCAGCCCCCCGACTGGAGAGCCAGTCTGGTGTAGTGGTTAAGTGTGCGGACTCTTATCTGGGAGAACCGGGTTTGATTCCCCACTCCTCCACTTGCACCTGCTAGCATGGCCTTAGGTCAGTCATAGCCCTGGCAGAGGTTGTCCTTGAAAGGGCAGCCGCTGTGAGAGCCCTCTCAGCCCACCCACCTCACAGGGTGTCTGTTGTGGGGGAGGAAGGTAAAGGAGATTGTGAGCCGCTCTGAGACACTTCGGAGTGGAGGGCGGGATATAAATCCAATATCTTCTTCTAGTTCTGCTGTGGCTGGTAAATCCATGTCTGGTTTGTGCTGCTTCAGACTGCTCACGCAATTAGATGTTGCTTTATGCCCCCCCCCAATCAACTGTGTCCCTGCACTTAGAAAACTAGTGTATCAGGGAGAAGATGCTTCCCATGTAGAAATCTTTTTCTGTATGGAAGATCACTGAACAGGATGAGTTCCGGCTTGCAGAGAGAAGCAGAGCTGCTGATCTGCTTCTCGGTCAGAGGCGAGCTGTGCTTCTGCAGCTACAAGAAACAAGCGATAAAACCCCAGGCGTTGCGTATATGTACCATCTGCCTTTCTTCTGGAGGGGGTGCATTTGGCAGCGTGGAGCTTTCCAGCAGCCCTTGCCCCATTGCCACATCAAGGGATGCCTTGTTTGCCAGAACAGGGCTGGCCTACAAATAACATACCTTTTGTCAGGCGAAAGAAACTGGTCTCGTAAGGTGACACCAGAGGGAGAAGAGGCAGCAGCCAGCAGAGGGGAAAGGCGTCTAGCTTACATAAGTCATCCCGCACATCCATTTTATCCTTACGACAACCTTGTGAGGCAGGCCACACTGGGTGCCAAGGGTGCCCGGTGAGCTTGATGGCTGAACATAAGAGAAGCCATGTGGGATCAGGCCAGTGGCTCATCCAGTCCAACACTCTGTGTCACACAGTGGCCAAAAAACCCCAGGTGCCATCAGGAAGTCCACTTAGGTCCATTAGGTACTACATCTGTTAGGGAGCTGTTCCTGTGTACTCAAAGGCTAAAACTGGCTCTGAAGTGTGGCCTGAGGAGGAAAGTCTTCCCCCCATCCACACAAACCCTGCACCACTCTGGTCAGCTGATTCAAGACCCATAGCACAAAGGAGTGCTATTCGCCAATGTCCTACCTGTCTGTAAAACGGGGATGTAGAATGGCAAGCTGATTTTTGGCAGGCACAACATCTGTCTTGGCTCTTGGTGTTGAGATTTGCCTCAAGGTTCCCCCCAATCCTAGACTAACCCCGCAACAACCTCACATCAGCATTCTGGATGTGTCAGATAACCAGGAGGGAAGAGTCTTCCAGGAGGGAAGAGTCTGCTTGAAGAGCAGATATATATATATATATATGAATATAATATAGGCAATGATACTTAAAATTGCCTGCAGACAGTAGGCAAGAAGGTGTTGGAGAAGCATATTTTTAAAAGCAGAAATGCAGGATGAAGCCTGGTGCATAACTACTGTTGGTCAGCAGGGGGTGCTGCTGCCATTAATTTTGGCCCTCTCCGTCGCTTCGAGTCTGATTCCCCTGCTCCTCTCCTCTTTGCGCGAACCCCAAGCCATGCTCTTGAAAGAGCCCGCTCTAGTTATGCTCTGCTCCATTCCTCTTCCTTTTGAAGGAAGGTGGTCTCTGTTCTTCTTCCTTTTGAAGGAAGGCCGTCTCTTGGACTCCTCACAACGCCCGCGGGAATAACACTTGCTCCCTTTACTGTAGGCCTGGCAATTAAGAGATTTCATTTTTTTAAAAAAATTGTTAGTCTTTTAATTAAAATCTTATTCCTGACTTTAAAGTCTTTTAC